>NC_044573.1:113163962-113180500 GCF_901933205.1 Camarhynchus parvulus | reverse complement strand
AAATTCCCCAAAAATTCCCCAAAAATTCCCCAAAATTTCCCCAAAAATTCCCCAAAAATTCCCAAAAATTCCCAAAAAATTCCCAAAAAATTCCCAAAAAATCCCCCCAAAATTCCCAATGTTCCTGTGTCCCCAGGGCTGCCTGAGCTGGATCTGGCCGTTCCCGACCCCGGCCTGGCCGTTCCGGAGCCGCTGCCGTGGCCCAACCTGGGCAAGAGCGACGAGTGAGTGACGGCAATGCCCGCAATGCCCGCAATTCCCAACATTCCCGAGGCTTTTCCCAACATTTCCCCAAAATTCCCAAAGTTTTCCCCAAAATTTTTGAGGGTTTTTGAGGATTTTTCCCAAAATTCCCAAGGATTTTCCCAAAATTCTTAAGGATTTTCTCAAAATTCCGCACAATTCCCAAAGGTTTTCCCAAAATTCCTGAAGTTTTTCCCAACATTTCTGAGGATTTTTGAGGATTTTTCCCAAAATTCCCAAGGCCTTTTACCAAAATTCCTGAGAATTTTTCCCTAAATTCCCAAGGGTTTTCCACTTGGGAATTCTTGGATTTCTGAGCGGGGCTTTTCCCACATTTCCAGGGGTGAATTCCCAGTTTTCCCAGTGTGGAATTCCCAGATTTTCCAGGTGGGAATTCCCAGGTTTTTGGATGGCAATTCCCATTTTCCAGGCAGGAATTCCCAGATTTCCTTTGGGGATAATTCCCAGTTTTCCCACTGTGCAATTCCCATTTTCCCAGTGTGGAATTCCCAGTTTTCCAGGGGTGAATTCCTGGTTTTCTGGGATGGAATTCTTGGTGTTTCCAGGCAGGAATTCCCAGATTTCCCTTGGGGATTTTTTCCCAGATTTCTGGGTGGGAATTCCCATTTTTCCCACTGTAGAATTCCCAGATTTTCCAGGTGGGAATTCCCAGGTTTTTGGATGGCAATTCCCATTTTCCAGGCAGGATTTCCCAGATTTCCCTCGGGGATTTTTCCCAGATTTCTGGGTGTGAATTCCCAGATTTCCCACTGTGAATTCCCATTTTTCCCAGTGTGTAATTCCCAGATTTTCCAGGTGGGAATTCCCAGTTTTTTGGGTGGAAATTCCCACATTTCCAGGGGTGAATTCCCAGTGTTTCTAAGTGGGAATTCCCAGATTTCCCAGGCAGGAATTCCCATTTTTCCAGGCAGGAATTCCCATTTTTCTCAGTGTCTAATTCCCATTTTTGCAGGCATAAATTCCCATTTTTCCTAGTGTGGAATTCCCAGATTTCCCTCGGGGATTTTTCCCGGTTTTTTTGGCTGTGAATTCCCAGATTTCTGGGTGTGAATTCCCATTTTTCCAGGCAGGAATTCCCATTTTTCCCAGTGTGTAATTCCCATTTTTCCAGGCAGGAATTCCCATTTTTCCCAGTGTGGAATTCCCAGATTTCCCAGGTGGGAATTCCCAGGTTTTTGGGTTGAAATTCCCACATTTCCAGGGGTGAATTCCCAATGTTTCCAGGTGGGAATTCCCAGATTTCCAGGCAGGAATTCCCATTTTTCCCAGTGTGGAATTCCCATTTTTCCAGAGAATTCCCAGATTTCCCTCGCGTTTTTTTCCCAGATTTCTGGGTGTGAATTCCCAGATTTCCCAGTGTGCAATTCCCACTTTTCCCAGGCAGGAATTCCCTTTCCTTCGGGGATTTTTTCCCTTTTTTCTGGTTGTGAATTCCCATTTTTCCCAGTGTGCAATTCCCAGTTTCTCCCGGCAAGAATTCCCATTTTCCAGGCAGGAATTCCCAGATTTCCCTTGGGGATTTTTTCCCAGATTTCTGGGTGGGAATTCCCATTTTTCCCACTGTAGAATTCCCAGATTTTCCAGGTGGGAATTCTCAGTTTTCCAGGTGGGAATTCCCAGGTTTTTGGATGGCAATTCCCATTTTCCAGGCAGGAATTCCCAGATTTCCCTCGGGGATTTTTCCCAGATTTCTGGGTGTGAATTCCCAGATTTCCCACTGTGAATTTCCATTTTTCCCAGTGTGGAATTCCCAGATTTTCCAGGTGGGAATTCCCAGGTTTTTGGATGGCAATTCCCATTTTCCAGGCAGGAATTCCCAGATTTCCTTTGGGGATAATTCCCAGTTTTCCCACTGTGCAATTCCCATTTTCCCAGTGTGGAATTCCCAGTTTTCCAGGGGTGAATTCCTGGTTTTCTGGGATGGAATTCTTGGTGTTTCCAGGCAGGAATTCCTAGATTTCCCTTGGGGATTTTTTCCCAGATTTCTGGGTGGGAATTCCCATTTTTCCCAGTGTAGAATTCCCAGATTTTCCAGGTGTGAATTCCCAGGTTTTTGGATGGCAATTCCCATTTTCCAGGCAGGATTTCCCAGATTTCCTCGGGATTTTTCCCAGATTTCTGGGTGTGAATTCCCAGATTTCCCACTGTGAATTCCCATTTTTCCCAGTGTGTAATTCCCAGATTTTCCAGGTGGGAATTCCCAGTTTTTTGGGTGGAAATTCCCACATTTCCAGGGGTGAATTCCCAGTGTTTCTAAGTGGGAATTCCCAGATTTCCCAGGCAGGAATTCCCATTTTTCCAGGCAGGAATTCCCATTTTTCTCAGTGTCTAATTCCCATTTTTGCAGGCATAAATTCCCATTTTTCCTAGTGTGGAATTCCCAGATTTCCCTCGGGGATTTTTTCCGGTTTTTTTGGCTGTGAATTCCCAGATTTCTGGGTGTGAATTCCCATTTTTGCAGGCATAAATTCCTATTTTTCCCAGTGTGGAATTCCCAGATTTCCCAGGTGGGAATTCCCAGGTTTTTGGGTTGAAATTCCCACATTTCCAGGGGTGAATTCCCAATGTTTCCAGGTGGGAATTCCCAGATTTCCAGGCAGGAATTCCCATTTTTCCCAGTGTGGAATTCCCATTTTTCCAGAGAATTCCCAGATTTCCCTCGCGTTTTTTTCCCAGATTTCTGGTTGTGAATTCCCATTTTTCCCAGTGTGCAATTCCCAGTTTCTCCCGGCAAGAATTCCCATTTTTCCAGGCAGGAATTCCCAGATTTCCCTTGGGGATTTTTTCCCAGATTTCTGGGTGGGAATTCCCATTTTTCCCACTGTAGAGTTCCCAGATTTTCCAGGTGGGAATTCTCAGTTTTCCAGGTGGGAATTCCCAGGTTTTTGGGTGGCAATTCCCATTTTGCTGGCAGGAATTCCCAGATTTCCTTTGGGCATTTTTCCCAGATTTCCCACTGTGAATTCCCAGATTTCCCAGTCTGAATTCCCATTTTTCTCAGTGTGTAATTCCCATTTTTCCAGGCAGGAATTCTCGTTTTTCCCAGTGTGAATTCCCAGATTTCCCAATGAGAATTCCCAGATTTCTGGGTGTGAATTCCCATTTTTCCCAGTGTGAATTCCCATTTTTTCCAGGCAGGAATTCCCAGTTTTTCCCAGTGTGCATTCCCATTTTTCCCAGTGTGCATTCCCAGATTTCTGGGTGTGAATTCCCATTTTTCCAGGCAGAAATTCCCAGATTTCCCTTGGGAATTTTTTCTCATTTTTCCCAGTGTGTAATTCCCATTTTTCCCAGTGTAAATTCCCGTTTATTCCCAGGCCGTGCCCGCTGGAGGAGCTGCTGCTGCCGCCGGGCAGCGCCGAGGGCCGCAGCGAGGAGAATTCCCATTTTTCCCAGTGTGAATTCCCAGATTTCTGGGTGTGAATTTCCCATTTTTCCCAGTGTGTAATTCCCATTTTTCCAGGCAGGAATTCCCATTTTTCCCAGTGTGGAATTCCCATTTTTCTGAACGTGTAATTCCCATTTTTCCAGGCAGGAATTCCCATTTTTCCCCCTCTGTAATTCCCAGATTTTCCATTTGAGAATTCCCGTTTATTCCCAGGCCGTGCCCCCTGGAGGAGCTGCTGCTGCCGTAGCGAGGAGAATTCCCATTTTTCCCAGTGTAAATTCCCATTTTTCCCAGTGTGTAATTCCCATTTTTTCCAGTGTGAATTCCCATTTTTCCCAGTGTAAATTCCCATTTTTCCCAGTGTGTAATTCCCATTTTTCCAGGCCGTGCCCTTTGGAGGAGCTGCTGCTGCCGCAGCGAGGAGAATTCCCAGATTTCCCTCGGGGATTTTTTTCCCTTTTTTCTGGGTGTGAATTCCCATTTTTCTGGGTGTGAATTCCCATTTTTCCCGGTGTGAATTCCCGTTTTTCCCAGTGTAAATTCCCATTTTTTCCCAGTGTGAATTCCCATTTTTTCCCGTTTTTCCGCAGGCCGTGCCCGCTGGAGGAGCTGCTGCTGCCGCCGGGCAGCGCCGAGGGCCGCAGCGAGGAGAAGGCGCTGCTGGAGCAGCTGGTGACGTTCCTGAGCGGCCGGGACGAGACCGAGCTGGCCGAGATCGACCGCGCCCTCGGCATCGACAAACTCGTGCAGGTGCCCGGGAATACGCGGCGGGAAAAAACGGGGAAAAAACGGGGGAAAAACGGGGAAAAATGGGGAAAAAGCGGGGAAAATGGGGGAAAAATGGGGAAAAAATGGGGAAAAACCGGGGGAAAATGGGGGAAAATGGGGAAAAAATGGGGAAAAAGCGGGGGAAAATGGGGGGAAAAATGGGGAAAAATGGGGAAAAAGGGGGGAAAATGGGGGAAAAATGGGGAAGAAGCGGGGGAAAATGGGGGAAAAATGGGGAAAAAATTAGGGGAAAAATCGGGGGAAAATGGGGGGAAAAATGGGGAAAAAATGGAGAAAAATGGAGGAAAAAACGAGGAAAAATGGGGGAAAAGTGGGGGGAAATCAGGGAAAAATTGGGGGAAAAACAGGGAAAAAATCGGGGAAAAATGGGGAAAAAATGGGGGAAAAAACGGGGAAAAAATTGGGGAAAAAATGATGAAAAAAATCAACAGAAAACTGGTGAAAAAACGGGGAAAAACCAGGGAAAAATGGGGGAAAAATTGGGGAAAAAACAGGGAAAAAATGAGGGAAAACTGGGGGAAAAATCGGAGAAAAACGGGGAAAAAATTGGGGGAAAAACGGGAAAAATGGGGAAAAAATGGGGAAAAAGCGGGGGAAAATGGGGAAAAAAATGGGGAAAAAATTAGGGGAAAAATCGGGGGAAAATGGGGGGAAAATTGGGGAAAAATGGAGAAAAATGGAGGAAAAAATGGGAAAAAAATGGGGGAAAATTGGGGGAAAAATGGGGAAAATTGGGAAAAAATCATGGAAAAAATGAGGGAAAAATCGAGGGAAAATTGGGGGAAAAATTGGGGAAAGAACGGAGAACAAATTGGGGAAAAAATGGGGAAAAAATTGGGGAAAAAATCGTGGAAAAAACGAGGAAAAATGGAGGAAAAGTGGGGGAAATCAGGGAAAAATTGGGGGAAAAACGGGGAAAAATCAGGGAAAAATTTGGGGAAAAATCGGAGAAAAACGGGGAAAAATTTGGGGAAAAAACAGGGGAAAAATGGGGAAAAAAAGTTGGGAAAAACCGGGGGAAAAATCGGGGACAAAAAAAGGGGAAAAATGGGGAAAAATCAGGGAAAATACAGGGGAAAAAACAGGGGGAAAACGGGGAAAAAAGTGGGGAAAAATTGGGGAAAAAATGGAGGAAAACCAGGGAAAAATCAGGGAAAAATAAATGGAAAAAATAAATGGAAAAATTGAGAAAAACGGAGAAAAAAAGTGGAAAAACCAGGGAAAAAATGGGGAAAAAACTGGGAAAAATTGGGGGAAAATCGGGGAAAAAATAAATGGAAAAATAGAGGAAAACGGAGAAACAAAGGGGAAAAATGGGGAAAAAACCCAGGGAAAATTGGGGAAACAATGGGGAAAAAATTGGAAAAAAAAAAAGGAAAAATAGAGAAAACCATAGTAAAAAAGGGGAAAAATCAGGAAAAACGGGGGAAAAACGGGGAAAAAATCAACAGAAAAATGGTGAAAAAATGGAGAAAAGTGGAGAAAAATGGGGAAAAAATTGGGAAAAAATGGGCAAAAAAATGGAGAAAAATGAGGAAAAAGCTGGGGAGAAATGGGAAGAAAATCAGGGGAAAAATGGGGAAAATTGGGGAAAAAACCAGAAAAAATCAACAGAAAAATGGTGAAAAAATGGTGAAAAACGGAGAAAACAAGGGAAAAAATGGGGAAGAAATGGGCAAAAAAAAAAAAAGGAGAAGAATGGGGAAAACCCAGGGAGAAATGGGTGAAAAAAGGGGAAAAGGGGCAGAAGGAGCTTCCTGAGTGCGAGGGACGAGACCGAGCTGGGTGAGATCGACCGGGCCTGGGCATCGGCAAACTCAGGCTGGTGCCAGCGAATACACGGGGAAAAAATCAGGGGGAAAATGGGGAAAAAATCAACGGAAAAATTGTGAAAAAATGGTGGGAAAATGGGGAAAAAAATGGAGGAAAATGGAGGAAAAAAGGGGAAAAAAAGGGGAAAAATTGGGGAAAAAACGGGGAAAAAACAAGCAACAATGGGGAAAAATTGGAGGAAAATCGGGGAAAAATTGGGGGAAAATGGGGAAAAAATGAGGGGAAAATGGGGAAAAAATGAGGGAAAATTGGGGAAAAAATGAGGGAAAATTGGGGGAAAAATGGGGAAAAATTGGGGGAAAATGGAAAAAAATGGGGAAAAATCAGGGGGAAAATATAGGGAAAATTGGGGAAAAAACAGGGAAAAAGTTGGGGAAAAATCGTGGAAAAATCAGGGGAAAATTGGGGAAAAATTGGGGGAAAAACGGGGAAAATATTGGGGAAGAATTGGGGGGAAAATGGAAAAAAATGGGGCAAAAATGGGGGGGAAATGGGGGGAAAAAGCGGGGAAAAATCAGGGAAAAAGTAAATGGAAAAATAGAGAAAAGCAGAGAAAAAAAAGGGGAAAAATCGGGAAAAATGGGGGGAAAATGGGGAAAACCCCCGGGAAAAAATCGGAGAAAAAATCGGGGAAAAAATCAATGGAAAAATTGTGAAAAAATTGAGGAAAAAAGGGAAAAAATTGGGCAAAAAAGGGGGAAAAATGAATGGAAAATGGTGAAAAAATGGAGAAAAATTGAGAAAAAAAGGAAAACTGGGGAAGAAATGGGTAAAAAAAAAAAGGAGAAGAATGGGGAAAACCCAGGGAGAAATGGGTGAAAAAAGGGGAAAAGGGGCAGAAGGAGCTTCCTGAGTGCGAGGGACGAGACCGAGCTGGGTGAGATCGACCGGGCCTGGGCATCGGCAAACTCAGGCTGGTGCCAGCGAATACACGGGGAAAAAATCAGGGGGAAAATGGGGAAAAAATCAACGGAAAAATTGTGAAAAAATGGTGGGAAAATGGGGAAAAAATGGAGGAAAATGGAGGAAAAAAGGGGGAAAAAAAGGGGAAAAATTGGGGAAAAAACGGGGAAAAAACAAGCAAAAATGGGGAAAAATTGGGGGAAAATGGGGAAAAAATGAGAGAAAATTGGGGGAAAAATGGGGAAAAATTGGGGGAAAATGGAAAAAAATGGGGAAAAATCAGGGGGAAAATGGTGGGAAAATTGGGAAAAAATGGAGAAAAATGGAGGAAAAAAGGGGAAAATAACGGGGAAAAATCGGGGAAAAGATGGGGAAAATTGGGAAAAAAACATGGAAAAAATGAGGGAAAAATCGAGGGAAAATTGGGGGAAAATCGTGGAAAAATGGGGGAAAAATGGGAAAATGGGGGGAAATGGGGAAAAACAGGTAAAAAATTGGGGGAAAAATGGGGAAAAATCATGGAAAAAATAGTGGAAAAAATGTGGAAAAAGCAGGGAAAAAATGGGGAAAAATCAGGGGGAAAATGGGGGGAAAATCAGGCAAAAATTGGGGAAGAATGGGGAAAAATCATGGAAAAAATAGTGGAAAAAAACGTGGAAAAAGCAGTGAAAAAATGGGGAAAAATCGGGGGGAAAATGAGGAAAAACAGGGAAAAGACGGGGAAAAAAGCGGGGGAAAAACAGGGAAAAATTGGGGAAAAATTGGGGGAAAATCGGGGGAAAATGGAGAAAAATTGGGGAAAAATTGGGGGGAAAATGAGGAAAATATCGGGGAAAAATTGGTGGGAAATGGGAAAAAATGGGGGAAAAATGAGGAAAAAAGGGGGAAAAATCGGGGAAAAACATTTTGAGCTCCAAGGAGATTTTGGGATCATACTCCAAAGAGATTTTGGGATGGGATTCCAAAGGGATTTTGAGATCTGAAGGGAGTTTGGGATCCCAAGAGAATTTGGGATGGGATTCCAAAGAGATTTTGGGCCCAAGATGACTTTGGGATGGGATTCCGAAATCATTTTGGGCTCCAAGGCAATTTTGGGATGAGATTTCACGGAGACTTTGGGCTCCAAGGAGATTCTGGGATGGGATCCAAAGGGATTTTGGGATCTGAATGGATTTTGGGATCCAAAGAGAATTTGGGATGGGATTTCAAAAGGATTTTGGGCTTCAAAGCGATTTTGGGCTCATCCTCCAAAGCCATTTTGGGATGCAGGGGAATTTTGGGATGGGATTTCAAAGAGATTTTGGGATCCAAAGAGAACTTGGGATGGAATTCCAAGGAGATTTTGGGTTCCAAGGCGATTTTGGGATGGGATCCGAAGGGATTTTGGGCTCCAAAGAGAATTTGGGATGGGATTCCAAGGAGATTTTGGGCTCATCCTCCAAAGCCATTTTGGGATGCAGAGGAATTTTGGGATGGGATTCCAAAGAGATTTTGGGATCTGAAGGGATTTGGGAATTGGATTCTAAAGAAGGCATCTTGGGATCCAAAGAGATTTTGGGATCCAGAGAGATTTTAGGATCCGAAGGGATTTTGGGATGGGATTTCAAAAGAGTCTTTGGGATCCAAAGGGATTTCGGGCTCCAAGGCGATTTTGGGGTGGAGCTCCAAGGAGATTTTGGTATCCAAAGAGAATTTGGGATTGGATTCCAAAGGGATTTTGGGATCCCAAGGGATTTTGGGATCCAAAGAGAATTTGGAATGGGATTCCAAAGAGATTTTGGGCTCCAAGGCGATTTTGGGATGGGATCCCAAGGCGATTTTGGGATGGGATTGCAAGGAGATTTTGGTATCCAAGGCGATTTTGGGATGCAATTCCAAGGCGATTTTGGGCTGTAAGGTGATTTTGGGATCCCAAGGCGATTTTGGGCTCCAAGGTGATTTTGGGATCCCAAGGCGATTTTGGGCTCCGAGTGCATGTTGTGCTCCCGCGGGATGTGGGGCCGGGGTTCCGGCGCCGTTCCCGCCTCTCACGGCGCGTTCCCCACGCGCAGGGCGGCGGCCTGGACGCTGCCGGCGACGCTTCCCGCCCCACGCCGCCCCGCCGCCGCCCGCGCTGCTGCTGGAGCCCAAACCCGGAATGTTCTCCCAGCCCTTCCCTCCTTCATCATCCTCCTCATCACCATCCTCATCATCATCATCCTCGGCGTTCCCGGCCATGCTGAGGCCCAAGGGGCCCTTCGGAGCCGTGCCCGTGGCTGCGCCTCCTCCTCCTCCTCCTCCTCCTCCTCCGGCTGCTGCTGCTGCGGCTGCGCGTGGAACGTTCCAGAACAGCGCCGGCGCGGCCGCGCTGGGCATGGCCCGGCCGGGGCTGGGCCGCCCCCCGAGCGCCCCCAACCAGCTGAGGCTGCAGCTGCAGCAGCGCCTGCAGGGCCAGCAGCAGGTAAGGGGGGAGGAACAGCACCAAAAAGAAACCCCAGAATAACCCCAAAAATCACCCCAAAATTCCGGTGAAAGCGCAAAAAAAATCTTCAAAATATCCTCCAAAAATTCCAGTAAAATTACCAAAAAAATCCCGCAGAAATCCCCCAAAATTCCAGTAAAATCACCAAAAAAATCCTCAAAATATCCCCCAAAAAATCCCTAAAAATTCCAGTAAAATCACCAAAAAAATCCTCAAAATATCCCCCAAAAAATCCCCAAAAATTCCAGTAAAATCACCAAAAAATCCCCAAAATATCCCCAAAATATCCCAAAGAAATCCACCAAAATATCCCCAAAATAGCCCCAAAAATCCCCCAAAAATTCCAGTGAAATCGCCAAAAAAATCCCGCAAAAATACCCCAAAAATTCCAGTAAAATCACCAAAAAATGCTCAAAATATCCCCCCAAAAATTCCAGTAAAATCGCCCAAAATATCCCCTCAAAATCCCCCAGAATATCCCCAAAATATCCCAAAATAATCCACCAAAATATCCTCAAAGTAGCCCCAAAAATCACCCCAAAAATTCCAGTGAAATCGCCAAAAAATGCTCAAAATATCCCCCCAAAATTCCAGTAAAATAACCAAAAAAATCCTCAAAATATCCCCCAAAAATCCCCCCAAAATTCCAGTAAAATCACCAAAAAATCCTCCAAAAATCCCCCCAAAAATTCCAGTAAAATCACCAAAAAAATCCTCAAAATAGCCCCAAAAATCACCCCAAAAATTCCAGTGAAATCGCCAAAAAATCCTCAAAAAATCCCCAAAAATTTCCAGTGAAATCACCAAAAAAATCCTCAAAATATCCCCCAAAATTCCAGTAAAATCCCCCCCAAAACCCCCAAAAATCCCCCCGAAAAACCCCAAAAAATCCCCCGGAAAAAAACCCAAAAATTCCAGTAAAATCACCAAAAAAATCCTCAAAATATCCCCCCAAAATTCCCAAAATACCCCAAAATATCCCCAAAAAATCCCCCAAAATATCCCCAAAAAATTCCAGTAAAATCACAAAAAAAAATCTCCCTGCCAACCCAGAATTCCAAAAAAATGCCCCCAAAAAACCCCAAAACCCATTAAAAAACTCCAAAGAATTTTAAAAAATCCCCCCAAAAAGCCCCCAAGTATTCCAGTAAAATCACCAAAAATCCCCCCAAAAACCCCAAAAATTCCCCCCAAAAATCCTCAAAATTCCCCCCAAAAATCCCCCCAAAATATCCCCAAAATACCCCAAAAATCCCCCAAATACCCCCAAATATCCCCTAAAATATCCCCAAAATATCCCCCAAAATATCCCCCAAAATATCCCCAAAATACCCCAAAATACCCCAAAAAATTCCCCCAAAAATCCCCCAAATACCCCAAAATATCCCCCAAAATATCCCCAAAATATCCCCCAAAATACCCCAAAAATCCCCAAAATATCCCCAAAAATATCCCCCAAAAATCCCCAAAATACCCCAAAAAATCCCCCAAAAATCTCCAAAATATCCCCAAAACATCCACCAAAATATCCCCGAAAAATTCCAGTAAAATCACAGAAAAATTCCCCCCCAAAACCCAGAATTCCAAAAAAGTCCTCCCAAAAAACCCCAAAATATCCCCAAAAAATCCCCCAAATTATCCCCCAAAAAACCCCCAAAAATCCAGGAAAATCACTAAAAAATCCCCCCCAAAAACGCAAAAAAATCCCCCCAAAAAACCCCCAAAAATTCCAGTAAAATCACCAAAAAATCTTCCAAATATCCCCCCAAAATTCCTAAAATAACCCCAAAAAATCCACCAAAAATTCCAGTAAAATCACCTTAATATCCCCACAGTATCCCCAAAAATCCCCCAAAATACCCCAAAAATCCCCCCAAAAATCTCCAAAATATCCCCCAAAATATCCCCAAAATATCCCCCAAAATATCCCCAAAATATCCCCAAAATATCCCCCAAAAATTCCAGTAAAATCACAAAAAAATCCCCCCCAAAACCCAGAATTCAAAAAAAATCCCCCCAAAAAACCCCAAAATATCCCAAAAAAATCCCCAAAAATATCCCCCAAAATACCCCCCAAAAATTCCAGTAAAATCACCAAAAAATCCCCCCAAAAACGCAAAAAAATCCCCCCCAAAAAACCCAAAAATTCCAGTAAAATCACAAAAAAATCTTCCAAATATCCCCCCAAAATTATTAAAATACCCCAAAAAATCCACCAAAAATTCCAGTAAAATCACCTTAATATCCCCACAATATCCCCAAAAAGCCCCCAAAATACCCCAAAAAATCCCCCCAAAAATCTCCAAAATATCCCCCAAAATATCCCCAAAATACCCCAAAAAATCCCCCAAAAATCTCCAAAATATCCCCCAAAATATCCCCAAAATACCCCAAAAAACCCCCCCAAAAATCCCCAAAATATCCCCCAAAATATCCCCAAAATACCCCAAAAAATCCCCCAAAAATCTCCAAAATATCCCCAAAACATCCACCAAAATATCCCCGAAAAATTCCAGTAAAATCACAGAAAAATTCCCCCCCAAAACCCAGAATTCCAAAAAAGTCCTCCCAAAACACCCCAAAATATCCCCAAAAAATCCCCCAAAATTCCAGTAAAATCCCCAAAAAATCCCCCCAAAACCCCAAAAATTCCCCCAAAATATCCCCAAAATACCCCCAAAAATCCCCCCAAAATATCCCCAAAATATCCCAAAAATCCCCCAAATACCCCAAAATATCCCCCAAAATATCCCCAAAATATCCCCCAAAATCCCCCAAAATATCCCCAAAATACCCCAAAATACCCCAAAAAAATCCCCCCAAAATATCCCCAAAATACTCCAAAATATGCCTCAAAATATCCCCCAAAATATCCCCAAAAATATCCCCCAAAATATCCCCAAAATACCCCCAAAACATCACCCCAAAAATCCCCAAAATACCCCAAAAATCCCCAAAATACCCCAAAACATCACCCCAAAAATCCCCAAAATACCCCAAAAATCCCCAAAATACCCCAAAATATCCCCCAAAATATCCCCCAAAATACCCCAAAATACTGCAAAAAATCCCCCCAAAATATCCCCAAAATACTCCAAAAATCCCCAAAATATCCCCCAAAATATCCCGCAAAATATCCCCAAAATACTCCAAAATATCCCCCAAAATATCCCCAAAATATCCCCCAAAATACCCCAAAAAATCCCCCCAAAATATCCCCAAAATATCCCCAAAAATCCCCCCAAAATATCCCCAAAATACTCCAAAATATCCCCCAAAATATCCCAAAAAATCACCTCAAAATATCTCCAAAATACCCCAAAATATCCCCCAAAAATATCCCCCCAAAATACCCCAAAATATCCCCCAAAATATCCCCAAAATACCCCAAAAATACCCCAAAAATCCCCCCAAAATATCCCCAAAATATCCCAAAAATCCCCCAAATACCCCAAAATATCCCCCAAAATATCCCCAAAATACCCCCAAAAATCCCCCCAAAATATCCCCAAAATACTCCAAAAAACCCCCAAAATATCCCCAAAATACCCCAAAAAATCTCCCCAAAATATCCCCAAAATACTCCAAAATATGCCTCAAAATATCCCCCAAAATATCCCCAAAATATCCCCCAAAATATCCCCAAAATACCCCAAAAAATATCCCCCAAAAATCCCCAAATACCCCCAAAACATCACCCCAAAAATCCCCAAAATACCCCAAAAATCTCTCAAAATCCCCAAAAATCCCCAAAAATCCCCAAAATATCCCCCAAAATATCCCCCAAAATATCCCCAAAATACCCCAAAATACCCCAAAAATTCCCCCCAAAATATCCCCAAAATACTCCAAAAATCCCCAAAATATCCCCCAAAATATCCCGCAAAATATCCCCAAAATACTCCAAAATATCCCCAAAATATCCCCAAAATACCCTAAAAAATCTCCCAAAAAAACCCCCAAAATACTCCAAAATATGCCTCAAAATATCCCCCAAAATATCCCCAAAATATCCCAAAATATCCCCCAAAATATCCCCCAAAAATCCCCAAAATACCCCAAAACATCACCCCAAAATATCCCCAAAATCCCCCAAAAAATCCCCCCAAAATACCCCAAAAATTCCCAAAATCCCCCAACATTCCATTAAAACCCCACAAGCCCCACGGAGCCGTTCCCCTTGCGCCGCTGTGTTGCAGTTGCTGCAGCAGAACCGCCAGGCGGCGCTGCTGGGTCACTTCGGGCCGCCCGTGGGGCTCTCGCTGCGCGCCGGGATCCCGCAGCAGCAGCAGCCGCAGCCGCAGGTAACGGCGGGGAAATTTGGGGTTTGTTTGGGGTTTGTTTGGGGTTTTTATGGGATTTGGGAATTGAGATTTGGGGTGTTTGGAGTTTGGGGTGTTTGGGGTTTGAGTTTGGGGTTTGGGATCTCGCTGCGCGCCGGGATCCCGCAGCAGCAGCAGCCGCAGCCGCAGGTAACGGGCGGGAAATTTGGGGTTTGTTTGGGGTTTTCATGGGGTTTGTTTGGGGTTGGGTTTGGGTTGAGATTTGGGGGTTTGGTTTGGGGTGTTTGGGGTTTGAGTTTGGGGTTTGGGATCTCGCTGCGCGCCGGGATCCCGCAGCAGCAGCAGCCGCAGCCGCAGGTAACGGCGGGGAAATTTGGGGTTTGTTTGGGGTTTGTTTGGGGTTTTTATGGGGTTTGGGAATTGAGATTTGGGGTGTTTTGAGTTTGGGGTGTTTGGGGTTTCAGTTTGGTTGGGGTGGGGTGGCCTCGCGCGCCCGGGATCCCGCAGCAGCAGCAGCGCAGCCCAGGTACGGGGGGTTGTGTGGGTTGTTTGGGGTTTTATGGTGGGGGGGGTGGATGGGGGTGGGGTGGTGGCGCCGGGATCCCGCAGCAGCAGCAGCCGCAGCCGCAGGTAACGGCGGGGAAATTTGGGGTTTGTTTGGGGTTTTTATGGGGTTTGTTTGGGGTTTGGGATTTGGGAATTGAGATTTGGGGTGTTTGGAGTTTGGGGTGTTTGGGGTTTGAGTTTGGAATTTGGGGTTTCGGATCTCCGTGCACACCGGGATCCCGCAGCAGCAGCAGCCACAGGTAACGGCGGGGAAATTTGGGGTTTGTTTGGGGTTTTTATGAGGTTTTTTATGGGGTTTTTATGGGGTTTGGGGTTTGGGAATTGAGATTTGGGGTGTTTGGAGTTTGGGGGTGTTTGGGGGTTTGAGTTTGGAATTTGGGGTTTGGGGTTTGGGAATTGAGATTTGGGATTTGGGGTGGGTTTGGGATTTGGGATCTCCCTGCACGCCGGGATCCCACAGCAGCAGCCACAGGTAACCCAGTTTGGGGTTTTTATGGGTTTTTTTGGGGGTTTTTTGGGGTGGTTTTGGGTTTGGGATGGGTTTGGAGTTTGGGGTCTCTGTGAGGGCAGCGATGCAGCAGGTACGGAGCGGTTCAGGGTTTGTTTGGGGGTTTTTTGGGGTTTTTTTGGGATATAGGATTTGGGAGTTTTGAGGTTTGGGGGTTTTGGGGTTTGGGAAATTTTGAGGTTTTTGTGGTTTGGGGTTTGGGATGGGTTTGGGATGGATTTCTGATTTGGGATTTGGGGTTTGGGACAGCTTTTAGGGACAAATTTGTGATTTGCAACCTGAATTTTCCCATTCACAAATCCCAAAATCCTCTCAGCAACCCCCCCAGGGCTGATTCCTGCTTGGAATTCGGGATTTTTTTGGGGGGGGACTCACCTCTGACCCCAATCCCATCCCACAGCCCCCCTGGTTGGAATTTTGGGAATTTTTTGGGGGACTCACCTCTGACCCCAATCCCATCCCACAGCCCCCCTGGTTGGAATTTTGGGATTTTTTTGGGGGACCTCACCCCTGCCCCCATCCCATCCCACAGCCCCCCCAGGGCTGATTCCCGGTTGGAATGTCGGGATTTTTTTTTTGATGGGACCTCACCCCTCACCCCAATCCTGTCCCACAGCCCCCCTCATTGGAATTTCAGGATTTTTTTGGGGAGCTCACCCCTGACCCCAATCCCATCCCACAAGCCCCCCGGTTGGAATTTTGGGATTTTTTTGGGGGACCTAACCCCTGCCCCCCATCCCATCCCACAGCCTCCCCAGGGCTGATTCCTGGTTGGAATTTCGGGATTTTTTTGGGGGACCTCACCTCTGCCCCCAATCCTGCCCCACAGCCCATTCTGCTTGGAATTTCGGGATTTTTTGGGGGGACCTCACCCCTCACCCCAATCCCGTCCCACAGCCCCCGGTTGGAATTTCAGGGTTTGTTTTGGGGAGCTCACTCCTGTCCCCAATCCCATCCCACAGCCCCCGGTTGGAATTTCGGGATTTTTTTGGGGGACCTCACCTCTGCCCCCAATCCTGCCCCACAGCCCCCTCTGCTTGGAATTTTGGGATTTTTTTGGAGGACCTCATCCCCTGCCCCCATCCCATCCCACAGCCCCCCCAGGGCTGATTCCCGGTTGGAATGTCAGGATTTTTTTTTTGATGGGACCTCACCCCTCACCCCAATCCCATCCCACAGCCCCCCCCCGCTTGGAATTTCGGGGTTTGTTTTGGGGAAGCTCACCCCTGACCCCAATCCCATCCCACAGCCCCCCTGGTTGGAATTTCGGGATTTTTTGGGGGGGACCTCACCCCTGCCCCCCATCCCATCCCACAGCCCCCCCAGGGCTGATTCCTGGTTGGAATTTCGGGATTTTTTTGGGGGGACCTCACCTCTGCCCCCAATCCTGTCCCACAGCCACCCAGGGCTGATTCCTGGTTGGAATTTCGGGATTTTTTTGATGGGGGGCTCACCCCTGCCCCTCAACCCATCCCACAACCCCCCTGGGTTGGAATTTTGGGATTTTTTTGGGGACCTTATCCCTCACCCCAATCCCATCCC
>NC_044573.1:113119472-113163462 GCF_901933205.1 Camarhynchus parvulus | reverse complement strand
CATCCCACTCCAACCCTGTAATTCCAAAATTTCCTTGGACATTCCCAAAGATTTTTCTGGGAATTCTCCTGGGTTTAGCTTCCGTGGAATCCTGAGTTTCTGGAACAGTTTGGGTGGGATTGGTGGAGATTTGGTCCCATCCATTCCAATCCCAAGATCTTGAGGTGCTCAGGATTTCCTTGGGCATTCCCAAAGATTTTCTGGGAATTCTCAGGATTTGGTTTCCCATTCCCATGGAATCTTGAAGTTCGGGAATGGTTTTGGGTGGGTTAAACCAATTTCTGATCCCATCCTACTCCAATCACAGGATTCCAAGATTTCCTTGGACATTCCCAAAAGGATTTTTCTGGGAATTCTCCGGGATTTGGCTTCCGTGGAATCCCTGGAGATCCGGAGCGGTTTGGGTGGGATTGGTGGAGATTGGTCCCCATCCTGCTCTAATCCCGTAATTCCAGGATTTCTTTGGATATTCCCAAGGATTTTTTAGAATTGTCATGGATTTGGCTTCCGTGGAATCCTGGAGATCGGAATGGTTTGGGTGGGATTGGTGGAGGTTCCATCCCATCCCATTCCAATCCCAAGTTCTTGAGGTTCTCAAGATTTCCTTGGATGCTCCCAAAGATTTTCTGGGGTTCTCCTGGGTTTGGCTTCCCATGGAATCCTGAGGTTCTGGAGCAGTTTGGGTGGGATTTGTGGAGATTCTGTCCCATCCCACTCCAATCCCAAGATCTTGAGGTGCTCCAAGATTTCCTTGGGCATTCCCAAAGATTTTCTGGGAATTCTCAGGATTTGGTTTCCCATTCCCATGGAATCTTGAAGTTCGGAATGGTTTTGGGTGGAGTTCGTAATTTCTGATCCCATCCTACTCAATCACAGGATTCCAAGATTTCCTTGGACATTCCCAAGATTTTTCTGGGAATTCTCGGGATTTTGGCTTCCCGTGGAATCCTGGAGATCGGAAGGGTTTGGGTGGGATTGGTGGAGATTCCGTCCCATCCTGCTCCAATCCCAAGTTCTTGAGGTTCTCCAAGATTTCCTTGGATGCTCCCAAAATTTTTTGGGAATTCTGCAGGATTCTGCTTCCCATTCCTGTGGAATCCCAAGACTTTTGCCTGCCTGATCCCAGAATTTTTCCCACCTGATCCCAAGATTTTTCATGCCCCTATCCCAAATTTTTTCCCAGTTTATTCAGAATTTTTCCCAGTTTTTTTCTGGGATTTTTCCACCTGATCCCAAATTTTCCCTGCCTAATCTCAAGATTTTCCCAGCTAATCCCAGAACTTTTCCCACCCAATCCCAAATTTTTTCCCACCTGATTCAAGATTTTTCCCAGCTAATTCCAAATTTTTTCCTGACCCATCCCAAGATTTTTTCCCACCTGACCCCAAATCTTTTCCCTTTTTTCTGGGATTTTCCCAGCTAATCCCAGATTTTTCCCACCTGATCCCAATTTTTCCCATTTTTTCTCACCAGGATTTTTCCCACCCAAGATTGATCCCAAGATTTTTCCCAGCTAATCCCAAGATTTTTCCTGCCTTATCCCAGAATTTTTTCAGTTTTGGTCCCAATTTTTTCCCCACCTGATCCCAAGATTTTTCCCTTTCTTTTCTGGGATTTTTCCCACCTGATCCAAATTTTTTCCTGGCAGCATCCCAAGATTTTTCCCACCTGATCCGAAATTTTCCCGCCTGATCCGAATTTTTCCCAGTTAATCCCAGATTTTCCCCACCTGATCCCAGAATTTTTTCCTTTTTTTCTGGGATTTTTTCCCACCTGATCCCAAAATTTTCCCAGTTCATCCCAGAATTTTTCCTGGTTAATTCAGAATTTTCTCAGTTTTTTTTTCTGGGATTTTTCCCACCTGATCCCAACATTTTTTCCTGCCTTATCCCAGAATTTTCCCAGTTTATCCCAAATTTTCCCACCTGATCCCAACGTTTTTTTCCTGCCTTATCCCAGAATTTTCCCCAGATTTTCTGGGATTTTTTCCCTGATCCCAGAATTTTTCCTGCCTGATCCCAAGATTTTTCCCAGCTAATCCCAAATTTTTTCCCTTTTTTTCTGGGATTTTCCCAGTTAATCCCAGATTTTTTCCCACCTGATCCCAGAATTTTTCCCTTTTTTTCCTGGCATTTTTCCCATGTGATCCCAAGATTTATTCCTGCCTTATCCCAGAATTTTTCCCAGTTTATTCAAATTTTTCCCATTTTTTCTGGCATTTTTTCCTGCCTGATGCCAAGATTTTTCCTGCCTGATCCCAGAATTTTTCCTCTTTGATCCCAGAATTTTCCCACCTGATCCCTGAATTTTCCTGCCAATCCCAAATTTTTTTCCTGACCCATCCCAAGATTTTCCCCAACTGATCCCAGAATTTTTCCCATTTTTCCTGGATTTTCCCACCTGATCCCATAATTTTCCCAGTTTGATCCCAAGATTTTTCCCAGCTAATCCCAGAATTTTTTCCTGCCTTATCCCAGAACTGTTCCTGTTTCATCCCAGAATTTTTTTCCCACCTGATCCCAAGAATTTTCCCAGTTCATCCCAAATTTTTTCCTGGTTAATTCCAGAATTTTTCCCAGTTTTTTTTTCTGGGATTTTTCCCAGATGATCCCAAGATTTTTCCCTGCCTTATCCCAGGAATTTTCCCAGTTTGATCCCAAATTTTCCTGCCTGATCCCAAGATTTTTCCCAGCTAATCCCAGAATTTTGCAGCTTTATCCCAAGTTTTTTTTCCTGCGTATCCCAGAATTTTTCCCATTTTTCTGGGATTTCTCCCCACTTAATCCCAGATTTTTCCCACCTGACCCCAGAATTTTTTCCCTTTTTTTTCTGGGATTTTTCCCCCTGATCCCAAGATTTTTCCCAGCTAATCCCAAATTTTTTCTGACCCATCCCAAGATTTTTCCCAGCTAATCCCAGATTTTTTCCCACCCTGATCCCCAAATTTTTCCTTTTTTTTCTGGGATTTTCCCAGTTAATCCCGAATTTTTCCCAGTTTTTTCTGGGATTTTTCCTACCTGATCCCAAGATTTTTCCCAGCTAATCCCAAATTTTTTCCTGACCCATCCAAATTTTTCCCCACCTGATTCTGAGATTTTCCCCAGTTCATCCCAGGTTTTCCTGTTTGATCCCAGAATCTTTCCCCACCCGATCCCCTAATTTTTCCCATTCTTTTCTGGGATTTTTCCCTGCTAATCCCAAATTCTCCCCACCTGATCCCAGAATTTTCCCTTTTTTTTCTGGGATTTTTCCCCCCTGATCCCAAATTTTTCCTGTTTCATCCCAGAATTTTTTTTCCACCTGATCCCAAGATTTTTCCCAGTTCATCCCAAAATTTTTCCTGGTTAATTCCAGTATTTTTCCCATTTTGGGATTTTTCCCACCTCCCAACATTTTTCCCAGCTAATCCCAAAATTTTTTCCTGACCCACCCCAAGATTTTTCCCACCTGATTCCAGAATTTTTTCCCTGATTTTTCTGGGATTTTTCCCTGATTTTTCGGGATTTTCTCCCATGTGATCCCAAATTTTTCCCACCTGATCCGATTTTTCCCAGTTCATCCCAGAATTTTTTCCTGGTTAATTCAGTATTTTTCCCAGTTTTTTCTGGGATTTTCCCAAAATCCCTGAATTTTCCCCAGATTTTTCTGGGATTTTTCCACCTGATCCCAAATTTTTCCCCACCTGATCCGAATTTTCCCCAGCTAATCCCAAATTTTTCTCACCTGATCCCTGAATTTTTCCTTTTTTTTTTCTGGCATTTTCCCAGTTAATCCCAAATTTTTCCTGTTTGATCCCCACAATTTTTCCCATTCTTTTCTGGGATTTTTCCCTGCTAATCCCAGAATTCTCCCCACTTGATCCCTGAATTTTTCCTTTTTTTTTCCTGGCATTTTTCCTACCTGATCCCAAGATTTTTCCCAGCTAATCCCAAATTTTTTTCCTGACCCATCAAATTTTTCCCACCTGATTCTGAGATTTTCCCAGTTCATCCCAAATTTTTCCTGTTTGATCCCAGAATCTTTCCCCACCCGATCCCACAATTTTTCCCATTCTTTTCTGGGATTTTTCCCAGCTAATCCCAGAATTCTCCCCACCTGATCCCAGAATTTTTCCCTTTTTTTTTCTGGGATTTTTCCCACCTGATCCCAAGATTTTTCCCCACCTGATCCCAAGATTTTTCCCCACCTGATCCCAAGATTTTTCCCAGCTAATCCCAGAGTTTTCCCCACCTGATCCCACGATTTCCCCCATTTTTTCCGGCATTTCCCGCACCTCATCCCATTGATTTGTTTCCCTTTTTCCCGCAGTTCTCAGCCGAGCTGGAGCAGCTGGATCAGCTCCTCCCTTCCCTGGAGAAAGCCGGGATCTCGGCGACTCGGGCGCCCGGGGCACCCGAGCCCCCCCCAGGTACAGCAACCCCCAAAATCCCCAAAATCCCCAAAAACCCCCAAAATCCCCAAAATCCCCAAAATCCCCACAATTCCACACACAGCAATGCAGTCCAATCTCCCTTTGTTCCCCCATTTTTCCCATTTCCCCCCATTTCCCCCCCACCATTTTCCCCCCTTTTTTCCCAAATTTTCCCATTTTCCCCCATTTCTCTCCCCTTTTTTCCAAAAGTTTTCAATTTTCCCAATTTTTCCCAATTTTTCCCATTTCTGCCCGTTTTCCCCCATTTCCCCCCATTTCTGTCCCCTTTTTCCCAATATTTTCCATTTTCCCCAATTTTTCCCAATTTTTCCCAGTTTTTCCCAATTTTCCCATTTTCCCCCCATTTTTCCCATTTCCCCCCATTTCCCCATTTCCCAATTCTTCCCAATTTTTCCCATTCCCCCTTTTTCCCGATTTTTCCCATTTTCCCCATTTCCCCTTTGTTCCCCCATTTTTCCCATTTCCCCCATTTCCCCCCATTTTCCCCCCTTTTTTCCCAAATTTTCCCATTTCCCCCCCATTTCTCTTCCCTTTTTCCAAAGTTTTCAATTTTCCCAATTTTTCCCAATTTTTTTCCCATTTCTGCCCGTTTTCCCCCATTTCCCCCCATTTCTGTCCCCTTTTTCCCAATATTTTCCATTTTCCCCAATTTTTCCCAATTTTTCCCAGTTTTTCCCAATTTTTCCCATTTTCCCCCCATTTTTCCCATTTCCCCCCATTTTCCCCCCTTTTTTCCAAATATTTTCCATTTTCCCCAAATTTTCCCGATTTTTCCCATTTCCCCCCATTTTCCCCCTTTTTTCCCAAATTTTCCCATTTCCCCCCATTTCTGTCCCCTTTTGTCCAAAAATTTTCCATTTTTCCCCATTTCTCCCAATTTTTCCCAAATTTTCCCAATTTTTCCCAATTTTTCCCATTTCTGCCCATTTTCCCCCATTTCCCCACTTTCCCCCATTTCCCCTTTTTCCCCCCCATTTCCCCTCTTTTTTCCCAAATTTTCCCATTTTCCCCCATTTCCCCATTTCCCAATTTTCCCAATTTTTCCCATTTCCCAAAATTTTTCCCAAAATTCCCAAAATTCCCAAAATTCCCCAAATCCCCACAATTCCAGACCCAGCAATGGAGTCAATCCTCTCCCAGAATCCCGTGGGGTCTTTCCAGATTTTTCCCATTTTCACCTTCTTTCCCCCTTTTCACCCCTTTTTTCCCAAATTTTCCCAGTTTCCCCCCATTTTACCCCTTTGTTCCCCCATTTTTCCCATTTTCCCCCTTTTTTCCGAAATTTTCCCTTTTTTCCCCTTTGTTCCCCTCCACTTCCCCCCCAATTTTTCCCATTTTCCAACTTCTTTCGATTTTCCCATTTTCCCCTTTGTTCCCCCCATTTCCCCATTTTCCAATTTTCCCATTTCCCCTTTGTTCCCCATTTTTTTTCCCCTTTTTCCCAATTTTTTCCATTTTCCCCATTTTTCCCAATTTTTTCCCAATTCCACCATTTTCCCCCCCATTTCCCCATTTTTCCAATTTTCCCATTCCCCTTTTTTTCCCAATTTTCCCATTTCCCCTTTCCCACCCCCATTTCCCCCATTTCCCCCCCATTTCTCCCCCTTTTTCCCAATATTTTCCATTTTCCCAATTTTCCCCAAATTTTCCCATTTCCCCCCCTTTTCCCCTCCTTTTTTCCAAATATTTTCTATTTTTCCCAATTTTTCCAGAATTTTCCCATTTCCCCATTTTCCCCCTTTTTCCCAATTTTTCCCATTTCTGCCCATTTTTCCCCATTTTCCCCCCATTTCCCCATTTCCCAATTCTTCCCAAGTTTTCCCATTCCCCCTTTTTCCCGATTTTTCCCATTTTCACCTTTTTTCCCCCCATTTTCCCCCTTTTTTCCCAAATTTTCCCATTTCCCCCCATTTCTCTCCCCTTTTTTCCAAAAATTTTCCATTTTTCCCAATTTTTCCCAATTTTTCCCATTTCTCCCTTTCCCCACCCCCATTTCCCCCCCTTTTCCCCCATTTCCCTCCCATTTTCCCCCTTTTTTCCAAAAATTTTCCATTTTTCCCAATTTTTCCAAAATTCTCACATTTTCCCCCCATTTCCCCCCATTTTCCCCCATTTCCCCATTTCCCAATTTTCCCAATTTTTCCCATTTCCCAAAAATTTTCCCATTTCCCAAAATTCCCCAAAAATTCCCGAAAAATTCCCCCAAATTCCTAAAAACTCCCCAAAAGTTCCCCAAAAATTCCCCAAAAATTCCCCAAAATCCCAAGGAAATTCCTAAAATTCCCCAAAAATTTCCCAAAAACTTCCCCAAAACTCCCCAAAAATTCCCCCCAAATTCCCAAAAAATTCCCAAAAATCCCCAAAGATCCCCAAAAATTCACAAGAATTCCCCAAAAAAGATTCTGAATTCCCCAAAAATTCCCCCAAAATTCACTAAAATTCCCAAAATTCCTAAGGTTCCCAAAAAATTCCCCAAAATTCCCCCAAGGTTGCCCAAAATTCCCCAAAAGATCCTCCAAATTCAAAAAATTCCCAAAATTCCCTGAAAATTCCTATAAATTCCTAAAATTCCCCAAAATTCCCCAAATTTCCTAAAATTCCTAAAAATTCCCCCCAAATTCCCCAATAATTCCCCAAAATTCCCCAAAAATTTCAAAAACTCCCCAAAATTCCCAAAAATTCCCAAAAATTCCCAAAAATTCCCAAAAATTCCCAAAATCCTCCCAAAATTCCCTAAAATTCCCCAAAAATTCCCCAAAATTCCTAAATATTCCCCCCAAAATTCCCAAAAATTCCCAAAAATTCTCCCAAAATCCCCCAAAAATTCCCAAAATTTTCCCAAAATTCCCCCAAATTCCCCAAAAATTCCCAAAAATTCCCCAAATTCCCAATTCCCAATGTTCCTGTGTCCCCAGGGCTGCCTGAGCTGGATCTGGCCGGTCCCGACCCGACCTGGGAATGCTGAGAATTCCCCAAAAAGTCCCAAAATTCCCCAAAATTCCCAAAAATTCCCCAAAATTCCCCAAAAAGGATTCCCCAAAATTCCAAAAATTCCTAAAAATTCCCCAAAATTCACTAAAATTCCCCAAAATTTCCCCAAAAATTCCAAAAAAATCCCAAAAATATCCCGAAAAAATTCCCCAAAAATTCCCAAAAACTTCCCTAAATATTCCCCCAAAATTCCCCAAATATTCCCCAAAAATTCCCTAAAAATTCCCCAAAAATTCCCCAAAAATTCCTAAAAAATTCCCCAAAATTCCCCAAAAATTCCTAAAAAATTCCCCCAAAATTCCTAAAAACTCCCCAAAAATTCTGCAAAAAATTAAAAAAATTCCAAAAAAATTCCCAAAATTCCCCCCAAAATTCCTAAAACTCCCAAAAATTCCCCAAGATTCCCAAAATTCCCCAAAATTCCCCAAAATTCCCCAAAAATTCCCAAAAATTCCCAAAATTCCCCAAAAATTCAAAAAATTCCCTAAAAATTCCCCAAAAATTCACTAAAATTCCCCAAAAATTCCCCAAAAATTCCAAAAAAATCCCAAAAAAATCCCGAAAAAATTCCCCAAAATTCCCAAAACTTCCTAAATATTCCCCAAATTCCCAAATATTCACAAAAATCCTAAAGTTCCCAAAAAATCCCCCAAAATTCCCCAAAATTCCTTAAAAAATTCCCAAAAATTCCCCAAAAATTCCCAATAAATTCCCCCAAAATTCCCTAAAAACTCCCCAAAAATTCTGCAAAAATTCCCCAAAAATTCCCAAAAAATTCCCAAAAAATTCCCAAAAATTCCCCCCTAAATTCCCAAAAATTCCCAAAAATTCCCAAAAATTCCCAAAAATCCCCAAAAATTCCCAATGTTCCTGTGTCCCCAGGGCTGCCCTGATTTTTCTGGCCAAACTCCGACCCGACCTGGGAAATGCTGAGAATTCAGAGCCAAATCCCAAAATTCCCCAAAGTTCCCAAAAACTCCCCAAAAATTCCCCAAAAATTCCCAAAAATCCCCAAAATTCCCCAAAATTCCCCAAAATTCCCCAAAATTCCCCAAAAATTCTCCAAAAATTCCCCAAAATTCCCCCAAAAACTCCCAAAATTCATGGAAAATTCATAAAATTCCCAAAATTTTTCCCAAAAATCCCCAAATTCCCAAAAATTCCCCAAAATTCCCAAAATTCCCAAAAATTCTCCAAAAATTCCCCAAAATTCCCAAAACTCCCCAAAATTCTGCAAAAATTAGTAAAAATTCCCAAAAATTCCCAAAAATCCCCCAAATTCCCCAAAATTCCCCAAAATTCCCAAAAATTCCCAATGTTCCTGTGTCCCCAGGGCTGCCTGAGGCTGGATCTGGCCGTTCCGACCCGGCCTGGGAATGCTGAGAATTCAGAGCCAAGCCCCAAAAAATTCCCAAAAATTCCCCCAATATTCCCCAAAAATTCCCCAAAAATTCCCCAAAATTCCCCAAAAATTCCCCAAAAATTCCCTAAAAATTCCCCAAAAATTCCCCAAAAAATTCCCCAAAAATTCCCAAAAATTCCCCAAAAAATTCCCTAAAAATTCCCCAAAAATTCTCCAAAAAATCCCCCAAAATTCCCTAAAAACTCCCCAAAAATTCTGCAAATTAGCCAAAATTCCCTAAGAAATTCCCCAAAAATCCCCAAAAATTCCCCAAAATTCCCCAAAAATTCCCCCAAAATTCCCTAAAAAATTCCCCAAAAATTCCCCCAAAAATTCCCAATGTTCCTGTGTCCCCAGGGCTGCCTGAGCTGGATCTGGCCGTTCCCGACCCCGGCCTGGGAATGCTGAGAATTCCAGAGCCAAGTCCCAAAAGTTCCCCAAAATTCCCCAAAAATTCCCCAAAAATTCCCCAAAATTCCCCCAAATAATTCCCAAAATTCCCCAAAAATTCCCCCAAAATTCCCCAAAAATTCCTAAAATTCCCCCAAAATTCTCCCAAAATTCCCAAAATTCCCTAAAACTCCCCAAAATTCTGCAAAAATTCGCCAAAAATTCCCAAAAAAATTCCCAAAATCCCCCAAAATTCCCCAAAATCCCCAAAAATTCCCCCAAAATTCCCTAAAAATTCCCAAAATTCCCCCAAAATTCCCAATGTTCCTGTGTCCCCAGGGCTGCCTGAGCTGGATCTGGCAGCCCCCCACCCCGCCTGGGAATGCTGAGAATTCCAGAGCCAAGTCCCAAAAGTTCCCCCAAAATTCCCCCAAAATTCCCAAAAATTCCCCAAAATTCCCCAAATAATTCCCAAAAAATCCCCAAAATTCCCCAAAATTCCCCAAAATTCCTAAAATTCCCCAAAAATTCTCCAAAAATTCCCCCAAAATTCCCTAAAAACTCCCCAAAAATTCTGCAAAAATTCGCCAAAAATTCCCAAAAAAATTCCCAAAAATCCCCCAAAATTCCCCAAAATTCCCCAAAAATTCCCCCAAATTCCCTAAAAATTCCCCAAAAATTCCCCAAAATTCCCAATGTTCCTGTGTCCCCAGGGCTTGCCTGAGCTGGATCTGGCCGTTCCCACTCCCCGACCTGGGAATGCTGAGAATTCCAGAGCCAAGTCCCAAAAGTTCCCCAAAATTCCCCAAAAAAATTCCCAAAAATTCCCCAAAAATTCCCAAATAATTCCCAAAATTCCCCAAAATTCCCCAAAATTCCCCAAAAATTCCCCAAAAATTCCCAAAAAATTCTCCAAAATTCCCCCAAAATTCCCTAAAATCTCCCCCCAATTCTGCAAAAGTTAAAAAATTCCCAAAAATTCCCAAAAATCCCCAAAATTCCCCAAAAATTCCCCAAAATTCCCAAAAATTCCCAATGTTCCTGTGTCCCCAGGGCTGCCTGAGCTGGATCTGGCCGTTCCCGACCCGGCCTGGGAATGCTGAGAATTCCAGAGCCAAGTCCCAAAAAATTCCCCAAAATTCCCCAAAAATTCCCCAAAAATTTCCCCAAAATTCCCCAAAAAATTCCCCAAAATTCCCAAAAAATTCCCAAAAATTCCCAAAAAAATCCCACCAAAATTCCCAATGTTCCTGTGTCCCCAGGGCTGCCTGAGCTGGATCTGGCCGTTCCCGACCCGGCCTGGCCGTTCGGAGCGCTGCCGTGGCCCAACCTGGGCAAGAGCGACGGCAGTGAGTGATTTGCAATGCCCGCAATGCCCGCAATTCCCAACATTCCCCGGAGGCTTTTCCCAACATTTCCCCAAAATTCCCAAAGTTTTCCCCAAAATTTTTGAGGGTTTTTGAGATTTTTCCCAAAATTCCCAAGGATTTTCCCAAAATTCTTAGGATTTTCTCAAAATTCATACAATTCCCAAAGGTTTTCCCAAATTTCCTGAAGTTTTTCCCAACATTTCTGAGGATTTTTGAGGATTTTTCCCAAAATTCCCAAGGCCTTTTACCAAAATTCCTGAGGATTTTTCTCTAAATTCCCAAGGGTTTTCCACTTGGGAATTCTTGGATTTCTGAGCGGGCTTTTCCCACATTTCAGGGGTGAATTCCCAGTTTTCCCAGTGTGGAATTCCCAGATTTTCCAGGTGGGAATTCCCAGGTTTTTGGATGGCAATTCCCATTTTCCAGGCAGGAATTCCCAGATTTCCTTTGGGGATAATTCCCAGTTTTCCCACTGTGCAATTCCCATTTTCCCAGTGTGGAATTCCCAGTTTTCCAGGGGTGAATTCCTGGTTTTCTGGGATGGAATTCTTGGTGTTTCCAGGCAGGAATTCCCAGATTTCCCTTGGGGATTTTTTCCCAGATTTCTGGGTGGGAATTCCCATTTTTCCCACTGTAGAATTCCCAGATTTTCCAGGTGGGAATTCTCAGTTTTCCAGGTGGGAATTCCCAGGTTTTTGGGTGGCAATTCCCATTTTCCAGGCAGGAATTCCCAGATTTCCCTCGGGGATTTTTCCCAGATTTCTGGGTGTGAATTCCCAGATTTCCCACTGTGAATTCCCATTTTTCCCAGTGTGTAATTCCCAGATTTTCCAGGTGGGAATTCCCAGGTTTTTGGGTTGAAATTCCCACATTTCCAGGGGTGAATTCCCAGTGTTTCTAAGTGGGAATTCCCAGATTTCCCAGGCAGGAATTCCCATTTTTCCCAGTGTGGAATTCCCATTTTTCCAGGCAGGAATTCCCATTTTTCTCAGTGTCTAATTCCCATTTTTTTGGGGCATAAATTCCCATTTTTCCTAGTGTGGAATTCCCAGATTTCCCTCGGGATTTTTTCCGGTTTTTTGGCTGTGAATTCCCAGATTTCTGGGTGTGAATTCCCATTTTTCCAGGCAGGAATTCCCATTTTTCCCAGTGTGTAATTCCCATTTTTGCAGGCATAAATTCCCATTTTTCCTAGTGTGGAATTCCCAGATTTCCCAGGTGGGAATTCCCAGGTTTTTGGGTTGAAATTCCCACATTTCCAGGGGTGAATTCCCAATGTTTCCAGGTGGGAATTCCCAGATTTCCAGGCAGGAATTCCCATTTTTCCCAGTGTGGAATTCCCATTTTTCCAGAGAATTCCCAGATTTCCCTCGCGTTTTTTTCCCAGATTTCTGGTTGTGAATTCCCATTTTTCCCAGTGTGCAATTCCCAGTTTCTCCCGGCAAGAATTCCCATTTTTCCAGGCAGGAATTCCCAGATTTCCCTTGGGGATTTTTTCCCAGATTTCTGGGTGGGAATTCCCATTTTTCCCACTGTAGAGTTCCCAGATTTTCCAGGTGGGAATTCTCAGTTTTCCAGGTGGGAATTCCCAGGTTTTTGGGTGGCAATTCCCATTTTGCTGGCAGGAATTCCCAGATTTCCTTTGGGCATTTTTCCCAGATTTCCCACTGTGAATTCCCAGATTTCCCAGTCTGAATTCCCATTTTTCTCAGTGTGTAATTCCCATTTTTCCAGGCAGGAATTCTCGTTTTTCCCAGTGTGAATTCCCAGATTTCCCAATGAGAATTCCCAGATTTCTGGGTGTGAATTCCCATTTTTCCCAGTGTGAATTCCCATTTTTTCCAGGCAGGAATTCCCAGTTTTTCCCAGTGTGCATTCCCATTTTTCCCAGTGTGCATTCCCAGATTTCTGGGTGTGAATTCCCATTTTTCCAGGCAGGAATTCCCAGATTTCCCTTGGGAATTTTTTCTCATTTTTCCCAGTGTGTAATTCCCATTTTTCCCAGTGTGTAATTCCCGTTTTTCCAGGCAGGAATTCCCATTTTTCCCAGTGTGAATTCCCAGATTTCTGGGTGTGAATTTCCCATTTTTCCCAGTGTGGAATTCCCATTTTTCCAGGCAGGAATTCCCATTTTTCCCCCTCTGTAATTCCCAGATTTTCCATTTGAGAATTCCCGTTTATTCCCAGGCCGTGCCCCCTGGAGGAGCTGCTGCTGCCGCAGCGAGGAGAATTCCTATTTTTCCCAGTGTAAATTCCAATTTTTCCCAGTGTGGAATTCCCATTTTTCCCAGTGTGTAATTCCCATTTTTTCCAGTGTGAATTCCCATTTTTTCCAGTGTGAATTCCCATTTTTCCCAGTGTAAATTCCCATTTTTCCAGGCCGTGCCCTTTGGAGGAGCTGCTGCTGCCGCAGCGAGGAGAATTCCCAGATTTCCCTCGGGGATTTTTTCCCAGATTTCTGGGTGTGAATTCCCAGATTTCTGGGTGGGAATTCCCATTTTTCTCAGTGTGGAATTCCCATTTTTCCAGGCAGGAATTCCCATTTTTCCTAGTGTATAATTCCCATTTTTCCCCCGTTTATTCCCAGGCCGTGCCCGCTGGAGGAGCTGTTCCCCAGCAAGGAGAATTCCCAGATTTCCCTCGGGTTTTTTCCCAGATTTCCCAGTGTGAATTCCCAGATTTCCCTTGGGGATTTTTTCCCTTTTTTCTGGATGAGAATTCCCATTTTTCCCAGTGTGTAATTCCCAGTTTCTCCAGGCAGGAATTCCCAGATTTTCAGGGGTGAATTCCCATTCTTCCAGGTGAGAATTCCCAGGTTTTTGGGTGGCAATTCCCATTTTGCTGGCAGGAATTCCCAGATTTCCTTTGGGGATTTTTCCCAGATTTCTGGGTGTGAATTCCCATTTTTCCCAGGGTGTAATTCTCATTTTTCCAGGCAGGAATTCCCATTTTTCCCAATGTGTAATTCCCATTTTTCTAGGCAGGAATTCCCAGATTTCCCAGTGCCAATTCCCAGATTTCTGGCTGTGAATTCCCAGATTTCCGGGTGTGAATTCCCAGATTTCCGGGTGTGAATTCCCAGATTTCCCAGTGTGAATTCCCATTTTTCCGCAGGCCGTGCCCGCTGGAGGAGCTGCTGCTGCCGGGGGCAGCGCCGAGGAGCCCTTGTGAGGAGAATTCCCATTTTTCCCAGTGTGAATTCCCAGATTTCTGGGTGTGAATTTCCCATTTTTCCCAGTGTGGAATTCCCATTTTTCCAGGCAGGAATTCCCATTTTTCCCAGTGTGTAATTCCCATTTTTCCAGGCCGTGCCCTTTGGAGAACTGCTGCTGCACTTGGCGAGGAGAATTCCCCTTTCCCTAGGGGATTTTTTTTCCCTTTTTCTGGGTGTGAATTCCCATTTTCTGGGTGTGAATTCCCATTTTTCGGTGTGAATTCCCGTTTTTCCCAGTGTAAATTCCCATTTTTTTTCCCAGTGTGAATTCCCATTTTCCCGTTTTTCCGAGGCGTGCCCGCTGGAGGAGCTGCTGCTGCCGCCGGGCAGCGCCCCGAGGGCACCAGCGAGGAGAAGCTGCTGGAGCAGCTGGTGGCGTTCCCTGGCGGCGGGACGAGACCGAGCTGGCGAGATGCGACAGCGCCCTGGCATCGACAAACTTCGTGCAGGTGCCGGGGAATACCTGGCGGGGAAAAAGCGAGGGGAAAAGCGGGGAAAATGGGGAAAATGGGGAAAAATGGGGAAAAACCGGGGAAAATGGGGAAAATGGGGAAAAATGGGGAAAAAGCGAGGAAAATGGGGAAAAATGGGGAAAAAAGGGGGAAAAATCGGGAGGAAAATGGGGAAAATGGGGAAAAATGGGGAAAAATGGAGGAAAAACGAGGAAAAATGGGGGAAAAGTGGAAATCAGGGAAAAAATTGGGGGAAAACGAAGGGAAAAATTGAGGAAAAATGGGAAAAAATTGGGGAAAAAACAGGGGAAAAAATTGGGGAAAAAATGATGAAAAAAAATCAACAGAAAACTGGTGAAAAAACGGGGGAAAAACCAGGGAAAAATGGGGAAAAATTGGGAAAAACAGGGAAAAAATGAGGGGAAAACTGGGGAAAAATCGGAAAAAAACAGGGAAAAAATTGGGGAAAAACAGGAAAAATGGGAAAAATGGGGAAAAAGCGGGGAAAATGGGGAAAAAAATGGGGAAAAAATTAGGGAAAAAATGGGGAAAATGGGGGGAAAATTGGGGAAAAATGGAAAAAAATGGAGGAAAAATGGGGGAAAAAATGGGGGGAAAATTGGAAAAATGGGGAAAATTGGGGAAAAAATCATGGAAAAAATGAGGGAAAAATCGAGGGAAAATTGGGGAAAAATTGGGAAAAAGCGGAGGAAACAAATTGGGAAAAAATGGGAAAAAATTGGGGAAAAATCATTGGAAAAACGAGGAAAAATGGAGGGAAATTTAAGGGGAAAATCAGGGGAAAAATTGGGGAAAAACGAGGGGAAAAATCAGGGAAAAATTTTGGGAAAAATCGAGGAGAAAAAGCAGGGGAAAAATTTGGGAAAAAACAGGGGAAAAATGGGGAAAAAAGTTGCAGGAAAAACCGGGGAAAAATCGGGGGACAAAAAAGGGGAAAAATGGGGAAAATCAGGGAAAATACAGGGGAAAAACAGGGGAAAGAAAGAAGGGGGAAAAAGTGGGGAAAAAAAATTGGGAAAAAATGGAGGAAACCAGGGAAAAATCGGGAATTTTGGAAAAAATAAATGGAAAAAATAAATGGAAAAAATTGAGAAAAAGCGGGAGAAAAAATTGGAAAAACCAGGGAAAAAATGGGGAAAAACTGGGAAAAATTGGGGAAAATCGGGAAAAATAAATGGAAAAATAGAAAAATTTGGGAAACAAAAGGGAAAAATGGGGAAAAAACCCAGGAAAATTGGGGAAACAATGGGAAAAAATTGGAAAAAAAAAAAGAAAAATAGAAAAAATTGGTAAAAATGGGAAAAAAATGGAAAAAAATCGAGGGAAAAATTCAGGAAAAAATCAGCAGAAAAATGGTGAAAAAAAATGGAGAAAAGTGGAAAAAATGGGAAAAAATTGGGAAAAATGGGCAAAAAAAATGGAAAAAATGAGGAAAAACTGGGGAGAAATGGGAAGAAAATCAGGGAAAAATGGGGAAAATCGGGAAAAAACCAAGAAAAAAATCAACAGAAAAATGGTGAAAAATGGGAAAAACGGAGAAACAAGGGAAAAATGGGGAAAATGGGCAAAAAAAAAGGAGAAAATGGGGAGAAACCCAGGAGAAATGGGTGAAAAAAAAAGGGGAAAAATGGCAGAAGGAGCTTCCTGAAAATGCGGGGCCGAACCCGAGCTGGGTGAGGGCTCGGCCGGGGCCTGGGCATGGGAAGCAAACTCAGGCTGGTGCCAGCGGAAAACACGGGGAAAAAAATCAGGGGGGAAAATGGGGAAAAAATCAACGGAAAAATTGTGAAAAATGGTCGGAAAAAATGGGAAAAAAAATGGAAAAATGGAGAAAAAAAGGGGAAAAATGGGGAAAAAATTGGGGAAAAAGCAGGGGAAAAACAAGCAAAAATGGGGAAAAAAATTGGGGAAAATGGGGGAAAAATTGGGGGAAAATGGGGAAAAAATGAGGGGAAAAATGGGGAAAAAATGAGAGAAAATTGGGGAAAAATATGAGGGAAAATTGGGGAAAAATGGGGAAAAATTGGGGGAAATGGAAAAAAATGGGGAAAAAATCAGGGGAAAATATAGGGAAAATTGGGGGAAAAAATGGGGAAAAAGTTGGGGGAAAAATCAGAATTTAGAAAAATTGGGGAAAAATTGGGGAAAAACGGGAAAATATTGGGAAAAAAATGGGGAAAATATTGGGAAAATTGGGGAAAATGGAAAAAATGGGGCAAAATGGGGGAAATGGAAAAAAATTGGGAAAAATCAGGGAAAAAGTAAATGGAAAAATAGAAAAAAGAGGAAAAAAAAGGGGAAAAATTGGGGAAAAATGGAGAAAATGGGAGGAAAACCCCGGGAAAAAATGTCGGAGAAAAAAATTCGGGGAAAAAAATCCGGGGAAAAATTGTGAAAAATTGAGGAAAAAAGGAAAAAAAATTGGGCAAAAAAAGGGGAAAAATGAATGGAAAATGGTGAAAAAATGGAGAAAAAAATTGAGAAAACAAGGGAAAAAATGGGAAGAAATGGGTAAAAAAAAAAAAGGAGAAGAATGGGGAAAACCCAGGGAGAAATGGGTGAAAAAAATCAGGGAAAAGGGGCAGAAGGAGCTTCCTGAGGCGAGGAAAAGACCGAGCTGGGTGAATCACCGGGGGCTGGGCATCCGGCAAACTCAGGCTGGTGCCAGGGAATACATTGGGGAAAAAATCAGGGGAAAATGGGGAAAAAATCAACGGAAAAATTGGCCCGAAAAATGGTGGGAAAATGGGGGGAAAAATAGAGGAAAATGGGGAAAAAGGGGAAAAAAGGGGAAAAATTGGGGAAAAACGGGGAAAAAACAAGCAACAATGGGGAAAAATTGGGGAAATCGGGAAAATTGGGGAAAATGGGGAAAAAATAGGGGGAAAAATGGGGAAAAAATGAGGGAAAATTGGGGGGGAAATGGGGGAAAAATTGGGGAAAATGGGGAAAAATGGGGAAAATCGGGGGAAAATATAGGGAAAATTGGGAAAAACGGGGAAAAGTTGGGGAAAAATCAGGGGAAAATTGGGGAAAAATTGGGGGAAAACAGGAAAATATTGGGGAAAATTGGGAGAAAATGGAAAAAATGGGGGCAAAAAATGGGAAAATGGGGAAAAAGCGGGAAAAATCAGGGGAAAAAGTAAATGGAAAAATAGAGAAAAGCAGAGAAAAAAGGGGAAAAAATCGGGAAAAATGGGGAAAATGGGGAAAACCCCGGAAAAATTGGAGGAAAAATCAAAGGAAAAAATCAACGGAAAAATTGTGAAAAAATTGAGGAAAAAAGGAAAAAAATGGGCAAAAAGGAAAAATGAATGGAAAATGGTGAAAAAATGGAAAAAAAATGAAAAAAAGAGGGAAAACTGGGAAAAATGGGTAAAAAAAAAAAAGGAGAAGAATGGGGAAAAAACCAGGAGAAAATTGGGAAAAAAGGGGGAAAGGGGCAGGGAAATTCCTGAGTGCAAATTGGGGGAGAAATAGGGAAAAGAGGACGGGGCCTGGGCATCGGCAAACTCCAGGCTGGTGCCAAATAATACGGAGAAAAATCAGGGGAAAATGGGGAAAAAAATCAATGGAAAAATTGTGGAAAATGGGGGAAAATGGGGAAAAATAGAGGGAAAATGGGGAAAAAAGGGAAAAAAGGGAAAAATTGGGGAAAAAATGGGAAAATGGGGAAAAAAAGCAAAAAATGGGAAAATTGGAGGAAAATGGGGGAAAACTGGGGGAAAATGGGGAAAAAAATGAGGGAAAAAATGGGGAAAAATGAGGAAAAATTGGGGAAAATGGAAAAAATGGGGAAAAATCAGGGGAAAATATAGGGAAAATTGGGAAAAATGGAGAAAAATGGAGGAAAAATTGGGAAAAATTGGGAAAAATGGGGAGAAGAATCTGGGAAAATTGGGAAAAAAACATGGAAAAAATGAGGGAAAAATCGAGGAAAAATTGGGGAAAATCATTGGGGAAAATGGAAAAATGGGAAAATGGGGGGAAAATGGGGAAAAACAGGTAAAAATTGGGGAAAATGGGGGAAAATCAGGGGGAAAAATCAGGGGGAAAATGGGGGGAAAATCAGGGAAAAAATTGGGGAAGAATGGGGAAAAAATGGAGAAAAATGGAGAAAAAAAGGGAAAAAAATCAGGAAAAAATGGTGGAAAACCAGGGAAAAAATGGGGAGAAAATTGGGGAAAAAACAGGAGAAAAATGGGGAAAAATCAAGGGAAAATTGGGTGAAAAATCAGGGGAAATACGGGGAAAAAGTTGGGAAAAATTGGGGAAAAAAAAGGGAAAAAACGGGGAAAAAATAATAAATTGGGGAAAAATTGTGGAAAAAATTGTGGAAAAAACGAGGACAAATGGGGAAAAAGTGGGGGAACATCAGGGAAAAATTGGGGGAAAAATGGAAAAAAAGAAACGGGGAAAAATTGGGGGGAAAATGGGAAAAATGGGGGGAAAACGGGGAAAAATCGGGGAAAAATTGGGAAAAAAACGGGGAAAAAAGTGGGGAAAAAACAGGGAAAAACTGGGGAAAAATTGGGGGAAAATCGGGGAAAAAATGGAGAAAAATTGGGAAAAAATCATGGAAAAAATGAGGAAAAATCGGGGAAAATTGGGGTAACAACGGGGAAAAAATGGGGGAAAAATGGGAAAATGGGGGAAAATGGGGAAAAACAGGTAAAATATTGGGGGAAAATCAAGGGAAAATGGGGAAAAATCGTGGAAAAAATAGTGGAAAAAAACGTGGAAAAAGCAGGGAAAAAATGGGGAAAAATCAGGGGAAAATGGGGGAAAATCAGGGAAAAATTGGGGAAGAATGGGGAAAAATCATGGAAAAAATAGTGGAAAAAACGTGGAAAAAGCAGTGAAAAAATGGGGAAAAATTGGGGGGAAAATGGGGAAAAACAGGGAAAAGACGGGGAAAAAAGCGGCGGAAAAACAGGGAAAAATTGGGGAAAAATTGGGGGAAAATCGGGGGAAAATGGAGAAAAATTGGGGAAAAATTGGGGGGAAAATGAGGAAAATATCGGGGAAAAATTGGTGGGAAATGGGAAAAAATGGGGGAAAAATGAGGAAAAAACGGGGAAAAATCGGGGAAAAACATTTTGAGCTCCAAGGAGATTTTGGGATCATACTCCAAAGAGATTTTGGGATGGGATTCCAAAGGGATTTTGAGATCTGAAGGGAGTTTGGGATCCCAAGAGAATTTGGGATGGGATTCCAAAGAGAGATTTTTGGGCCCAAGATGACTTTGGGATGGGATTCCGAAATCATTTTGGGCTCCAAGGCAATTTTGGGATGAGATTTCACGGAGACTTTGGGCTCCAAGGAGATTCTGGGATGGGATCCAAAGGGATTTTGGGATCTGAAGGGATTTTGGGCTCCGAGGTGATTTTGGGATGGGATTCCAAAGGGATTTTGGGCTTCAAAGCGATTTTGGGCTCATCCTCCAAAGCCATTTTGGGATGCAGGGGAATTTTGGGATGGGATTTCAGGGAGGTTTTGGGCTCCAAGGAGAATTTGGGATGGGATTCCAAAGCCATTTTGGGCTCCTAAGGGATTTTGAGATGGGATTCCAAAGAGATTTTGGGATCTGAAGGGATTTGGGAATTGGATTCTAAAGAAGGCATCTTGGGATCCAAAGGGATTTTGGGATCCAGAGATATTTTAGGATCCAAAGGGATTTTGGGTTCCAAGGCGATTTTGGGATGGAGCTCCAAGGAGATTTTGGGATCCAAAGAGAATTTGGGATGGGATTCCAAAAGAATCTTTGGGATCCAAAGGGATTTCGGGATTGGATTCTAAAGCAGGGATTCTAGGATCCAAAGAGATTTTGGGATCCCAAGAGATTTTAGGATGGGATTCCAAACGGATTTTGGGCTCCGAGGCGATTTTGGGATGGGATTCCAAGGAGATTTTGGGCTCCGAGGCGATTTTGGGCTCATCCTGCAAAGCCGTTTTGGGATGCAGAGGAATTTCGGGATGGGATTTCAAAGAGATTTTGGGCTCCAAAGAGAATTTGGGATGGGATCCCAAGGAGATTTTGTGCTCTAAGGTGATTTTGGGATGGAATTCCAAAGAGATTTTGGGCTCCAAGGCAATTTTGGGATGGGATTTCAAAGAGATTTTGGGCTCCAAAGAGAGGTTGGGATGGAATTCCAAGGAGATTTTGGGATCCAAAGAGAACTTGGGATGGGATCCCAAGGTGATTTTGGGATGGGATTTCAAGGAGATTGTGGGATCCAAAAAGATTTTAGGATGGGATTCCGAAAGGATTTTGGGCCCCAAGGCGATTTTGGGATGGGATCCGAAGGGATTTTGGGCTCCAAAGAGATTTTAGGATGGGATTCCAAGGAGATTTTGGGCTCCGAGGTGATTTTGGGATGGGATTCCAAAGCCATTTTGGGCTCATCCTCCAAAGCCATTTTGGGATGCAGAGGAATTTTGAGATGGGATTTCAAGGAGATTTTGAGATGGGATTCCAAAGAGATTTTGGGATCTGAAGGGATTTGGGAATTGGATTCTAAAGAAGGCATCTTGGGATCCAAAGAGATTTTGGGATCCAGAGAGATTTTAGGATCCAAAGGGATTTTGGGATGGGATTTCAAAAGAGTCTTCGGGATCCAAAGGGATTTTGGACTCCAAGGCGATTTTGGGATGGAGCTCCAAGGAGATTTTGGTATCCAAAGAGAATTTGGGATTGGATCCAAAGGGATTTTGGGATCCCAAGGGATTTTGGGATCCAAAGAGAATTTGGAATGGGATTCCAAGGAGATTTTGGGCTCTAAGGCGATTTTGGGATGGAATTCCAAAGAGATTTTGGGCTCCAAGGCAATTTTGGGATGGGATCCCAAGGCGATTTTGGGATGGGATTGCAAGGAGATTTTGGTATCCAAGGCGATTTTGGGATGCAATTCCAAGGCGATTTTGGGCTCTAAGGTGATTTTGGGATCCCAAGGTGATTTTGGGCTCTAAGGTGATTTTGGGATCCCAAGGCGATTTTGGGATGCAATTCCAAGGCGATTTTGGGCTCTAAGGTGATTTTGGGATCCCAAGGCGATTTTGGGATGCAATTCCAAGGCGATTTTGGGCTCTAAGGTGATTTTGGGATCCCAAGGCGATTTTGGGCTCCAAGGTGATTTTGGGATCCCAAGGCGATTTTGGGCTGTAAGGTGATTTTGGGATCCCAAGGCGATTTTGGGATGGGATCCCAAGGCGATTTTGGGCTCTAAGGTGATTTTGGGATCCCAAGGCGATTTTGGGATGGGATTGCAAGGAGATTTTGGGCTCCAAGGTGATTTTGGGATCCCAAAGCGATTTTGGGCTCTAAGGTGATTTTGGGATCCCAAGGCGATTTTGGGCTCTAAGGTGATTTTGGGATCCCAAGGCGATTTTGGGCTGTAAGGTGATTTTGGGATCCCAAGGCGATTTTGGGCTCTAAGGTGATTTTGGGATCCCAAGGCGATTTTGGGATGGGATTGCAAGGAGATTTTGGTATCCAAGGTGATTTTGGGATGCAATTCCAAGGCGATTTTGGGCTCTAAGGTGATTTTGGGATCCCAAAGGCGATTTTGGGCTCTAAGGTGATTTTGGGATCCCAAAGGCGATTTTGGGCTCCGAGTGCATTTTGTGCTCCGCTGGGCACGTGGGGCGGGGTTCAGCGCCCGTTCCGCCTCTCACAGCGTTCCCCCGCGCAGGGCGGCGGCCTGGGCGGCGCTTCGGCGTCAGTTCCCCCCCAGCGGCCCGGCGGCCCGCCGCCAGCGCTGCTGCTGGAGCCCAAACCGGAATGTTCTCCCAGCCCTTCCCTCTCCTTCATCATCATCCTCATCACCATCCTCCTCATCATCATCCTCGGCGTTCCCGGCCATGCTGAGGCCCAAGGGGGCCTTGGGCCGTGCCCGTGGCTGCGCCTCCTCCTCCTCCTCCTCCTCCTCCTCCTCCGGCTGCTGCTGCTGTGGCTGCGGCGTGGAGCGTTCCAGAACAGCGCCCGGCGGCGGTAGCGCTGGGCATGGCCCGGCGGGGGGCTGGGCCGCCCGAGCACCCCAACCAGCTGAGGCTGCAGCTGCAGCAGCGCCTGCAGGGCCAGCAGCAGGTAAGGGGGGAACAGCACAAAAACCCCAATAACCCCAAAATCACCCCCAAAATTCCGGTGAAAGAAAAAAATCTTCAAAATATCCTCCAAAATTCCAGTAAAATTACCAAAAAAATCCCAAGAAATCCCCAAAATTCCAGTAAAATCACCAAAAAAATCCTCAAAATATCCCCAAAAATCCCTAAAAATTCCAGTAAAATCACCAAAAATCCTCAAAATATCCCCAAAAATCCCCAAAAATTCCAGTAAAAAATCACCAAAAATCCCCAAAATATCCCCAAAATATCCCAAAAAATCCACCAAAATATCCCCAAAATAGCCCCAAAAATCCCCAAAAATTCCAGTGAAATCATAAAAAATCCGCTTAAAATACCCCAAAAAATTCCAGTAAAATCACCAAAAATGCTCAAAATATCCCCCCCAAAATTCCAGTAAAATCGCCCAAAATATCCCCTCAAAAATCCCCCAGAATATCCCCAAAATATCCCAAATAATCCACCAAAAATATCCTCAAAGTAGCCCCAAAAATCACCCCAAAATTCCAGTGAAATCGCCAAAAATGCTCAAAATATCCCCCAAAATTCCAGTAAAATAACCAAAAAATCCTCAAAATATCCCCAAAAATCCCCCAAAATTCAGTAAAATCACCAAAAAATCCTCCAAAATCCCCCAAAAATTCAGTAAAATCACCAAAAAATCCTCAAAATAGCCCCAAAAATCACCCCCAAAATTCCAGTGAAATAAGCCAAAAATCCTCAAAAATCCCCAAAATTTCCAGTGAAATCACCAAAAAATCCTCAAAAATATCCCCAAAATTCCAGTAAAATCCCCCCAAAACCCCCAAAAATCCCCCGAAAACCCCAAAAATCCCCCCGAAAACCCAAAAATTCCAGTAAAATCACCAAAAAAATCCTCAAAATATCCCCCCAAAATTCCCAAAATACCCCAAAATATCCCTAAAAAATCCCCCAAAATATCCCCAAAAAATTCCAGTAAAATCACAAAAAATCTCCTGCCAACCCAGAATTCCAAAAAATCCCCCAAAAACCCCCAAAACCCATTAAAAAACTCCAAAAAATTTTAAAAATCCCCCCAAAAATCCCCCAAGTATTCCAGTAAAATCACCAAAAAATCCCCCCAAAAATGCAAAAAAATTCCCCCCAAAACCCCAGAATATCCCCAAAATATCCCCAAGAATTTCAGTAAAATCACAAAAAAAATCCCCCCAACCCCAGAATTGAAAAAAATCCCCCAAAAATCCCCAAAAATTCCAGTAAAATCACCAAAAATCCCCGAAAAACCCCAAAAATCCCCCAAAAACCCCAAAATATCCCCAAAATATCCCCCAAAAATTCCAGTAAAATCACCAAAAATCCCCAAAACGCAAAAAAAATCCCCCAAAACCCCCAAAAATTCCAGTAAAATCACAAAAAAATCTTCCAAATATCCCCCAAAACTTCCCAAAATACCCCAAAAAATCCACCAAAAATTCCAGTAAAATCACCTTAATATCCCCACAATATCCCCAAAAAGCCCCCAAAATACCCCAAAAAATCCCCCCAAAAATCCCCAAAATATCCCCCCAAAATATCCCCAAAATACCCCAAAAAATCCACCAAAATTCCAGTAAAATCACCTTAATATCCCCACAATATCCCCAAAAAGCCCCCAAAATACCCCAAAAAATCCCCCCAAAAATCCCCAAAATACCCCAAAAAATCCCCCAAAAATCTCCAAAATATCCCCAAAACATCCACCAAAATATCCCCGAAAAATTCCAGTAAAATCACAGAAAAAATCCCCCCCAAAACCCAGAATTCCAAAAAGTCCTCCCAAAAAACCCCAAAATATCCCCCCAAGAACCCCCCAAAATTCCAGTAAAATCCCCAAAAAATCCCCCAAAAACCCCCAAAATTCCCCCCAAAAATCCTCAAAACTCCCCAAAAATCCCCCAAAATATCCCCAAAATACCCCAAAAATTCCCCCCAAAATATCCCCAAAAATATCCCAAAATATCCCAAAAATCCCCCAAAATACCCCAAAATATCCCCAAAATATCCCCAAAATATCCCCAAAATCCCCAAAATATCCCAAAATACCCCAAAATACCCCAAAAAAATCCCCCCAAAATATCCCCAAAATATCCCAAAAATCCCCAAAATTACCCCAAAAAATCCCCCAAAATATCCCCAAAATATCCCCAAAATCCCCAAAATATCCCCAAAATACCCCAAAATACCCCAAAAAATCCCCCCAAAATATCCCCAAAATACTCCAAAATATGCCTCAAAATATCCCCCAAAATATCCCCAAAAATATCCCCAAAATATCCCCCCAAATATCCCCAAAATACCCCAAAATATCACCCCAAAATCCCCAAAATACCCCAAAAATCCCCAAAATACCCCCAAAATGTCCCCAAAAAATATCCCCAAAAATACCCCCAAAATATCCCCCAAAATATCCCCCAAAATACCCCAAAAATACTGCAAAAAATCCCCCAAAATATCCCCCAAAATACCCCAAAAATCCCCAAAATATCCCCCCAAAATATCCCCAAAATATCCCCAAAATACCCCAAAATATCCCCAAAATACCCCAAAATATCCCCAAAATATCCCCAAAATACCCCAAAAAAACCCCCAAATATCCCCAAAATATCCCCAAAAAAATCCCCCCAAAATATCCCCCAAAATATCCCCAAAATATCCCCAAAAATATCCCTAAAATCACCTCAAAATATCTCCAAAATATACCCCAAAATATCCCCCAAAATATCCCCCAAAATATCCCCAAAATATCCCCAAAATATCCCCAAAAAAATCCCCAAAAATCCCCAAAATCACCCCAAAAGTATCCCCAAAATATCACCAAAATATCCCCAAAAATATCCCCAAAATATCCCCAAAATACCCCAAAAACCCCCAAAAATCCCAAAATATCCCCAAAATACTCCAAAAATCCCCAAAATATCCCCAAAATACCCTAAAAAATCTCCCAAAAAAACCCCCAAAATACTCCAAAATATGTCTCAAAATATCCCCCAAAATATCCCCAAAATATCCCAAAATATCCCCCAAAATATCCCCCAAAAATCCCCAAAATACCCCAAAACATCACCCCAAAATATCCCCAAAATCCCCCAAAAAATCCCCCCAAAATACCCCAAAAAAATCCCAAAATCCCCAACATTCCATTAAAACCCCCAAAACCCCAAAAAATTTGGGAGTTCCCCTTGCGCCGCTGTGTTGCAGTTGCTGCAGCAGAACCGCCAGGCGGCGCTGCTGGGTCACTTCGGGCCGCCCGTGGGGCTCTCGCTGCGCGCCGGGATCCCGCAGCAGCAGCAGCCGCAGCCGCAGGTAACGGCGGGGAAATTTGGGGTTTGTTTGGGGTTTTCATGGGGTTTGTTTGGGGTTTGGGATTTGGGAATTGAGATTTGGGGTGTTTGGAGTTTGGGGTGTTTGGGGTGTTTGGGGTTTGAGTTTGGAATTTGGGGTTTTGGGATCTCCGTGCACACGGGATCCCAAGGCAGCAGCAGCCACAGGTAACGGCGGGGAAATTTGGGGTTTGTTTGGGGTTTTTATGAGGTTTTTTATGGGGTTTTTATGGGGTTTGGGGTTTGGGAATTGAGATTTGGGGTGTTTGGAGTTTGGGGTGTTTGGGGTTTGAGTTTGGAATTTGGGGTTTGGGGTTTGGGAATTGAGATTTGGGATTTGGGGTGGGTTTGGGATTTGGGATCTCCCTGCACGCCGGGATCCCACAGCAGCAGCCACAGGTAACCCAGTTTGGGGTTTTTATGGGTTTTTTTGGGGGTTTTTTGGGGTGGTTTTGGGTTTGGGATGGGTTTGGAGTTTGGGGTCTCTGTGAGGGCAGCGATGCAGCAGGTACGGAGCGGTTCAGGGTTTGTTTGGGGGTTTTTTGGGGTTTTTTTGGGATATAGGATTTGGGAGTTTTGAGGTTTGGGGGTTTTGGGGTTTGGGAAATTTTGAGGTTTTTGTGGTTTGGGGTTTGGGATGGGTTTGGGATGGATTTCTGATTTGGGATTTGGGGTTTGGGACAGCTTTTAGGGACAAATTTGTGATTTGCAACCTGAATTTTCCCATTCACAAATCCCAAAATCCTCTCAGCAACCCCCCCAGGGCTGACTCCTGCTTGGAATTCGGGATTTTTTTGGGGGGGGACTCACCTCTGACCCCAATCCCATCCCACAGCCCCCTGGTTGGAATTTTGGGATTTTTTTGGGGGGGACTCACCCCTGACCCCAATCCCATCCCACAGCCCCCCTGGTTGGAATTTTGGGATTTTTTTGGAGGACCTCATCCCCTGCCCCCATCCCATCCCACAGCCCCCCCAGGGCTGATTCCCGGTTGGAATGTCAGGATTTTTTTTTTGATGGGACCTCACCCCTCACCCCAATCCCATCCCACAGCCCCCGCATTGGAATTTCAGGGTTTTTTTGGGAAGCTCACCCCTGACCCCAATCCCATCCCACAAGCCCCGGTTGGAATTTTGGGATTTTTTGGGGACCTAACCCCTGCCCCCCCCATCCCATCCCACAGCCTCCCCAGGGCTGATTCCTGGTTGGAATTTCGGGATTTTTTTGGGGGACCTCACCTCTGCCCCCAATCCTGCCCCACAGCCCATTCTGCTTGGAATTTCGGGATTTTTTGGGGGACCTCACCCCTCACCCCAATCCCGTCCCACAGCCCCCCCGGTTGGAATTTCAGGGTTTGTTTTGGGGAGCTCACTCCTGTCCCCAATCCCATCCCACAGCCCCCGGTTGGAATTTCGGGATTTTTTTGGGGGACCTCACCTCTGCCCCCAATCCTGCCCCACAGCCCCTCTGCTTGGAATTTTGGGATTTTTTGGAGGACCTCATCCCCTGCCCCCATCCCATCCCACAGCCCCCCCAGGGCTGATTCCCGGTTGGAATGTCAGGATTTTTTTTTTTTTTTTTTTTGGGACCTCACCCCTCCCACCCCAATCCCATCCCACAGCCCCCCGCTTGGAATTTCGGGGGGTTTGTTTTGGGGAAGCTCACCCCTGACCCCAATCCCATCCCACAGCCCCCCTGGTTGGAATTTCGGGATTTTTTGGGGGGGACCTCACCCCTGCCCCCCATCCCATCCCACAGCCCCCCCAGGGCTGATTCCTGGTTGGAATTTCGGGATTTTTTTGGGGGGACCTCACCTCTGCCCCCAATCCTGTCCCACAGCCACCCAGGGCTGATTCCTGGTTGGAATTTCGGGATTTTTTTGATGGGGGGCTCACCCCTGCCCCTCAACCCATCCCACAACCCCCCTGGGTTGGAATTTTGGGATTTTTTTGGGGACCTTATCCCTCACCCCAATCCCATCCCACAGCCCCCCTGGTTGGAATTTGGGGATTTTTTTGGGCACACCTCACCCCTGCCCCCCGTTTGGTCCCACAGCCCCCGAGGGCTGATTCCTGGTTGGAATTCTGGGATTTTTTTGGGCACACCTCACCCCTGTCCCCCCCGTTTGGTCCCACAGCCCCCCAGGGCTGATTCCTGGTTGGAATTTGGGGATTTTTTTGGGCACACCTCACCCCTGACCCCCGTTTGTTCCCACAGCCCCCAGGGCTCCTGGTTGGAACATTTTTGGAGCCACCACCCCTGCCCCGTTTGGTCCCACAGCCGCCCCTGAACGCGCAGATGCTGGCGCAGCGGCAGCGGGAGCTCTACAGCCAGCAGCACCGGCAGCGGCAGCTGATGCAGCAGCACGCGCTCCTCATGCGCCAGCAGCAGCAGCAGCAGCAGCAGCAGCAGCAGCAGCAGCAGCAGAGTTTCGGGAATTCCGCGCTGGGGACGCCCCTGGGAGCGCCCATGGGGACGGCCCGGCCGCAGTTCCCCTTCCCGCCGGAGTGCGGTACGGCGGCGCCCAGCGTTGGCCCCCAGGCGCGCTGGGGGCGCCGCGGGGGCCTCGGGGGCCGCTGGCGTGATGGGGGGGGGCGGCACCGGGCGGCACCCGGCGGCACCGCAGCGGCGCCCCTCTGGAACCGGATGGGCCCGGCGGGGATGCAGCAGAACCTGTTCCAGTACCCGGGGGCAGGTACGGCGGGTGTGGGGGATTCGGGGTGTTTGGGGTATTGGGGGTATTCGGAGTGTTTGGGGTATTCAGGGCATTTGGGGTGTTCGGGTGTTTGGGGTATTTGGGGTGTTTGGGGTGTTTGGGATTTTCAGGGTGTTTGGGGTTTTCAGGGTATTTGGGGTATTCAGGGTGTTTGGGGAATTGAGGGTATTCAGGGTATTTGGGGTGTTTGGGGTGTTCAGGGTATTTGGGGTATATTCAGCATATTTGGGGTATTTGGGGTGTTTGGGGTATTTGGGGTGTGTTGGGATATTCGATGTGTTTGGGGTATTTTGGGGTGTTTGGGGTATTTGGGGTGTTTGGGATATTTAGGGTGTTTGGGGTATTTGGGGTATATTCAGCATATTTGGGGTATTCGGGGTGTTTAGGGGATTCGGGGTGTTTGGGGGATTGAGAGTATTCAGGGTATTAGGGGTGTTTGGGGTGTTCGGGGTATTTGGGGTGTTTGGTGTGTTTGGGGTAGGCAGGGTATTTGGGGTATTCAGGGTGTTTGGGGTATTCAGGTTGTTTGGGGTATTCAGGGTATTTGGGGCATTTGGGGTGTTCGGGGTGTTTGGGGCATTCAGTATTTGGGGTATTTGGGGTATATTCAGTGTATTTGGGGTATTCGGGGTGTTTGGGATGTTCGGGGTATTTGGGGTATTCAGGGTATTTAGGGTATTTGGGGTATTCAGGGTATTTAGGGTATTTGGGGTGTTCAGGGCATTTGGGATATTTGGGGTATTCAGGGTGTTTGGGGTATTTGGAGTAGTTGGGATGTTCTGGATAGTCAGGATATTCGGGGTATAATCAGGGCATTTATGGTATTTGGGGCATTCAGGGCATTTGGGGGATTCAGGGCATTTGGGGTGTTTGGGGTGTTCGATGTGGTTGGGGTGTTTGGGGTATTCAGGGTGTTCAGGGGATTTGGGGTGTTCAGGGGATTTGGGGTGTTCAGGGTGTTGGGGGGATTCGGGGTGTTTGGGGTTATTCAGGGTATTTGGGGTATTTGGGGTGTTTGGGGAACTTGGGGTGTTCGGGGTATTTGGGGTGTTCGGGGTATTTGGGATGTTTGGGGAACTTGGGGTGTTCGGGGTATTTGGGGTGTTTGGGAGATTTGGGGACGTTTGGGGTGTTTGGGATATTTAGGGTGTTTGGGGTATTTGGGATATTCCAGATATTTGGGTGTTTGGGATAATTGGGATATTCGGGGCATTTGGGATATTCGGGATATTTAGGGTTTTCTGGATATTCGGGATATTCGGGGCATTCGGGATATTCGGGATATTTGGGATATTCAGGGTTTTCTGGATATTTGGGATACTCAGAGAGTATTTGGGGTATTTGGGACATTCGGGATATTCAGGGTATTTGGGATATTCAGGGTATTTGGGACATTCAGGATATTCGGGACATTTGGGATATTTGGGATATTTAGACTATTTGGGATATTTGGGGTATTTGGGATATTTAGACTATTTGGGATATTTGGGGTATTTGGCATATTTAGACTATTTGGGGTATTCGGGATATTCTGGACAATCAGGATGTTTGGGGTATTTGGGATATTCAGGATATTCGGGACATTTGGGATATTCAGGATATTTGGGGCATTTGGGATATTCAGGATATTTGGGGTGTTTGGGATATTCAGGATAATCAGGATATTTGGGGTATTTGGGATATTTGGGGTGTTTGGGGTGTTTGGGATGTTTGGGATATTCAGGAGCTGGGAGGGAATGGGGACGGAGATTCCCGAGGATGGGAATGGGAAGGGTGGGAAAAGTGGGAATGGAAGAGGAGGCTGGGGAGGAACTTTGGGAATTCCCAGAGAATCCCTGGGAGCGTCCAAGGAAAGGCTGGAAAATCCCAGAATTGTGGGGTGGGAATGGGATGGGATTGAAGGTCCAGGGATCCCATCCCAAACCATTTTGGGATTCTGGGATCCAGGACACTCAGGATCCATCCCGAGGGATTTTTATGGGATTTGGGGATGGAAAAGGGAAGGGAGACCCTTCCTGGAGTCCCCAATTCCCAGGGAATTCCCAAAATTCCTTCCTGGAGAGAAGTTGGGATGGATCCAATGCCAGGCTGGGAGAGCTGGGAATGGAGGGAATTCCCTGGGAAAAGGGATAAATGGGATTTGGGAAGGAATTCCCAGAGAGAGAATCCCTGGGAACATCCAGGAAAACCTTGGAGCCCCCTCCAAGGGAATTGCTGGGATGGGAATTCCACCTCCCATCCCGCCCAACCCAAGAGCTCCCAATGCTCGGCGGGGAGCCCTGGGAACGCGCGAGGAGATTCCCGGTGACGGCGTTCCCGGCGTTCCCAGGGCTGGCCCAGCAGAGCGATCCGTCGGGATTCGCGCCGGCGGCGGCGGCGGGCGCTGAGCCCCGGCAGCCCCCTGGTGTCGCCGCAGCTGCCGCCGCCGGCGCCACCCGCGCCCGGGTACCAATCGCCGGAGCTGAAACCGTGGCAGGCCGGGAACGTCGGGAATAACGGGTGAGGGAGCGGCCCCGGGGACGGCACACGGGGGGGGTCGGGATCGCCCTTCGGGGTCGGCTGTTGGGGTTGGCTGTTGGGATTGTCCTTTGGGATTGTCCCTTGGGATTGGCTGTTGGAGTCACTCATCGGGATTGGCTGTTGGGATCGCCCTTCGGGATTGGCTGTTGGGATAGCCCTTTGGGATTGGCTGTTGGGATTGGCTGTTGGGATGCGCCCTTCGGGGTCGGCTGTTGGGATCGTCCTTTGGGATTGGCTGTTGGGGTTGGATGTTGGGATCGTCCTTTGGGATTGTCCCTTGGGATTGGCTGTTGGAGTCACTCATCGGGATTGGCTGTTGGGATCGCCCTTCGGGATTGGCTGTTGGGATTGGCTGTTGGGATCGCCCTTCGGGATTGGCTGTTGGGATCGCCCGTTGGGGTTGGCTGTTGGGATCGCCCTTCGGGATTGGCCGTTGGGGTTGGATGTTGGGGTCGCCCTTCGGGGTTGGCTGTTGGGATCGCCCTTCGGGATTGGCCGTTGGGATCGCCCTTCGGGGTTGGCTGTTGGGGTTGGCTGTTGGGGTTGGCTGTTGGGATTGTCCTTCGGGATTGACTGTTGGAGTTGGTTGGCTGTTGGGATTGTCCTTCGGGATTGGCTGTTGGAGTTGTTTGGCTGTTGGGATCGCCCTTCGGGATTGTCCCTTGGGATTGTCCGTTGGAGTCACTCATTGGGATTGGCCGTTGGAGTTGTCCATTGGAATTTTCCCTTGGAGTCACTTATTGGGATTGGCCATTGGGATTTTCTGTTGAAGTCACTCTTTGGGATTGGCCATTGGGATTGTCCATTGGCATTATCCATTGGGATTGTCCTTTGGGATTGTCCATTGGCATTATCCATTGGGATTGTCCATTGGAGCCACTCCTTGGGATTGTTCATTGGGATTGTCCTTTGGGATTGTCCATTGGAGCCACTCATTGGGATTGCCCATTGGGATTGTGCATTGGAATTGTCCTTTGGAATGATCCATTGGGATTGTCTATTGGGATTGTCCAATGGAATCGTCCTTTGGAATCGTCCATTGGAGCCACTCATTGGGATTGGCCATTGGGATTGTGCATTGGGATCATCCATTGGAGTTGCCCATTGGGATTGTCCATTGGAATTCTCCGTTGGGATCACTCATTGGGATTGTCCATTGGAATCATCCTTTGGGACTGTCTGTTGGGATCATCCATTGGAATCGTCCATTGGGATTGTCCTTTGGAATTATCCCTTGGGATTGTCCGTTGGGATTGTCCATTGGAGTCACTCATTGGGGTTGTCCATTGGGATTTTCCAACTGAATCATCCATTGGAATTGTTCTCTGGAACTATCTGTTGGAATCATTGTTTTAAATTACCCATTGGGATTGTCCATTGGGAACATCCGTGAGGATTGTCCGTTGGAATAATTCTTTGAAATTATCCGTTCTGATTGTCTGTTGGAATTGTCCATTGGGATTGTCCATTGAAACTTCCATGGGGATTGTCCTTTGGGATTGTCCATTGGAACTTCCATGGGGATTGTCCTTTGGGATTGTCCATTGGATTGTCCAATGGAATCGTCCTTTGGAATTGTCCATTGAAGCCACTCATTGGGATTGTCCATTGGGATCATCCATTGGGAATTGTCCTTTGGGATTGTCCATTGGGATTTTCCGTTGGAGTCACTCATTGCTATTGGCCATTGGGATTGTCCATTGGCATTATCCATTGGGATTGTCCCTTGGAGCCACTCATTGGGCTTGTCCATTGGAATCGTCCTTTGGAATTATCCATTGGGATTTTCTATTGGGATTGTCCATTGGGATTGTCCATTTCAATTAACCTTTGGAATTGTCCATTGGGATTGTCCAATGGGATTATCCATTGGGATTGTCCATTGGCATTATCCATTGGGATTGTCCATTGGGATTGTCCCTTGGGATTGTTCATTTCAGTTAACCTTTGGAATTGTCCATTGGGATTGTCCAATGGAATCGTCCGTTGGAATCGTCCTTTGGAATTGTCCATTGGAGCCACTCGTTGGGATTGGCCATTGGAATTGGCCATTGGGATTGTCTATTGGGATTGGCTATTGGGATTGTCCATTGGAACTTCCATTGGGATTGTCCATTGGGATTGTTCATTTCAGTTAACCTTTGGAATTGTCCATTGGGATTGTCCAATGGAATCGTCCGTTGGAATTGTCCATTGGAGCCACTCATTGGGATTGTCCATTGGGATTTTCCCTTGTAATTGTCCATTGGGATCATTCTTTGGGATTGTCCATTGGAATTCTCCGTTGGGATTATCCCTTAGAATTGTCCATTGGGATCACTCATTGGGATCACTCATTGGAATCATCCTTTGGGATTGTCCGTTGGGATCATCCATTGGGATTGTGCATTGGGATTGTCCTTTGGAATTATCCCTTGGGATTGTCCCTTGGGATTGTCCATTGGAGTCACTCATTGGGGTTGTCCATTGGGATTTTCCAATGGAATCACCCATTGGAATTGTTCTCTGGAACTATCTGTTGGAATCATTGTTTTAAATTACCCATTGGGATTGTCCATTGGGAACATCTGTGAGGATTGTCCATTGGAATCATCCTTTGAAATTATCCGTTGGGATTGTCTGTTGGAATTGTCCATTGGGATTGTCCATTGGAACTTCCATGGGGATTGTCCTTTGGGATTGTCCATTGGGATTGTCCAATGGAATCGGCCTTTGGAATTGTCCACCGAAGCCACTCATTGGGATTGTCCATTGGGAATTGTCCTTTGGGATTGTCCATTGGGATTGTCCATTGGGATTGTCCATTGGGATTTTCCGTTGGAGTCACTCATTGCGATTGGCCATTGGGATTGTCCAATGGGATTGGCCATTGGGATTGTCCATTGGAGCCACTCATTGGGATTGTCCATTGGGATTGTCCATTGGAACTTCCATTGGGATTGTCCCTTGGGATTGTTCATTTCAGTTAACCTTTGGAATTGTCCATTGGGATTGTCCAATGGAATCGTCCGTTGGAATCGTCCTTTGGAATTGTCCATTGGAGCCACTCATTGGAATTGTCCATTGGAATTATCCATTGGGATTGTCCATGGGGATTGTCCGTTGGAATTATCTGTTGGATTCATCCATTGCAATTACCCTTTGGTATTTGCCATTGGGATATTCCATGAGAGTCACCCTTCGGAATATTCCATTGGAATCACCCGTTGGAATAATTATTCATCCGTGGAATCACCCGTTGCAATTACCCATTGGGATTACCCATTGGGATCACGCATCGGATTTATCCGTCAAAATCATCCTTTGGGGTTTTTCCATTGGAATCATCCATGGGAATCATCCATTGGAATCACCCATGGGAATTATCCCTCGGAATTTTCCATGGGAATTATCCCTCGGAATCATCCATTGGGATCACCCATGGGAATCACCCATTGGAATCATCCATGGGAATCATCCATTGGAATTACCCGTGGGAATTATCCCTCGGAATTTTCCATGGGAATTATCCCTCGGAATCACCCATTGGAATCACCCATGGGAATTATCCTTTGGAATTTTCCGTGGGAATTATCCCTCGGAATCACCCATTGGAATTACCCATGGGAATTATCCCTCGGAATTTTCCGTGGGAATTATCCCTCGGAATCACCCATTGGAATCACCCATGGGAATCACCCATTGGGATTGTCTGTTGGGATTATCCATGGGAATAATCCATGGGAGTCACCCATTGGGATTATCCATTGGGAGCCATCTTTTAGAATTGTCCGTTGGAATTTTCCATTGGAATCACCCATTGGAATGTTCCATTTCGATTATCCATTGGAATTATCCATTGGAGGCGTCCCTTGGAATTATCCCTTAGAATTGTCCATTGGAATCGTCTACTGGAATTTTCCATTCGGATTTTCCACGGGGATCATCCCTTGGAATTCTCCTTTGGAACTACCCATCGGAATAATCGATTGGATTCATCCTTTGCAATTATCCATTGGAATCATCCATGGGAATCATCCATGGGGATCTCCCTTTGAATCACCTCCTGCCCTTGGGATGGGGCCGTGGATCCCTGGGAATGGGATCGGGAATGGGGTCGGGAATGGGATTGGGTGGATTTAGGATGGGAGCAGCTCCAGGGAAAGGACGGATTGGGATTGTGGGATCTTGGGAAGGAATTCCTGGCTGGGCTGGAATTCCCAGAGAATCCCGGGGAGTGTCCCAGGAAAGGCTGGGAAAATCTCGGAATTGTGGGGTTGGAATGGGATGGGATTGAAGGTCCATGGATCCCATCCCAAACCATTCCGGGATTCTGGGACCCAGGACACTCAGGATCCATCCCCAGGGATTTTTATGGAATTCCAGAATGGGAAAGGGAAGGGAGACCCTTCCTGGAGTCCCCAATTCCCAGGGAATTCCCAAAATTCCTTCCTGGAGAGGAGCTGGGATGGGGATGGATCCAACGCCAGGGTGGGAGAGCTGGGAATGGAGGGAATTCCCTGGGAAAAATGGGGAAAATGGGATTTGGGAAGGAATTCCCAGGCTGGGCTGAAATTCCCAGAGGATCTGTGGCCGTCTCATCCTTGGAACTTTTCCAAGGAAAGATCAGACCCTGGAATATTCCTGGGGTTTTTCCTTTAAGTCCTTTCCCACCCAAACAATCCCAGAATTCCCTGAATCCCAACTCCTCGTGGAACAAAGGGAAAAGAGGGGGAATTCGGGAAGGAATTCCCGGAAAATCCCCGGGACCACCCCAGGAATCCTTGGACCGCTCCAGGACGGGGTGGGACCGGACCCCGACGGAACCGAACCTCCGCGACCCCACCACTGGCGCCGTTTGGAATTCCGGGATTATTTTTGTTGGGATCCCGGCCGTTCCCGACGTTCCTTCCCGGTTTTCCAGCGTTTTCGGCGCCCGGCGGCGGCGCCGGCGGCTCCGCAGGGCATGTACAACAACATGAGCATCACCGTCTCCATGGCTGGATCCGGCTCCGGCGTTCCCGGCGTTCCCGGCTCCGGCATTCCCGGCTCCGGCGTTCCTGGCGTTCCCGGCGGCGTTCCCGGCTCCGGCGGCGTTCCCGGCGGCTCCGGCGGCGTTCCCGGCATGGGCGGCATGGGCGGCGGCATTCCCATGAATCCCGTCATGGCCGGCATCAACTCCATGTGCTCGGAGCAGGTGGGAACGGGAATGGGAATGGGAATGGGGATGGGAATGGGGATGGGAATGGGATGGGAATGGGATGGGAATGGGGATGGGAATGGGAATGGGAATGGGAATGGGAATGGGAATGGGAATGGGGTGGGAATGGGGATGGGATGGGATGGGGATGGGGATGGGAATGGGGATGGGAGTGGGAATGGGAATGGGGATGGGAATGGGGATGGGATGGGAATGGGGATGGGAATGGGAATGGGATGGGAATGGGGATGGGAATGGGGATGGGAATGGGGATGGGGATGGGAATGGGATGGGAATGGGATGGGAATGGGGATGGGGATGGAATTGGAGATGCAGAGATGTCTGGAGAAGTTTCAGGTGGTGGGATGGGGCCGTGGATCACTGGGAATGGGATTAGGAATGGGATCAGGAATGGGGCTGTGGATCCCTGGGAATGGGATTAGGAATGGGGCCGTGGATGCCTGGAAATAGGGAATGGGGTCGGGAATGGGGTGGGAAGTGGGATCAAGAATGGGATTGGGAATGGAATCAGGAATGGGAATAGGAAATGGAATCAGGAATGGGGCTGTGGATTTCTCCCTGTGTCCACTGGAAATGGGATCGGGAATGGGGCTGTGGATCCCCTGTGAATAGGGAATGGGGTCAGGATTGGGATTGGGGTCATGGGAGGGTATCCTTGGGAGTCGGGAATGGGATCATGAATGGGATTGGGAATGGGGCTGGAAATCGCTGGGAATGGGATCAAGAATGGGATCGGAAATCAGGTTGGGGATCACTGGGAATGGGCAATGGGATCAGGAATGGGATGGAGATGGGTGGAGGTGAGGGTGCAGGAACATCTGGAGAAGTCCCAGGTGGTGGGATGGGGCCATGGATCACTGGGAATGGAATCGGGAATGGGGCTGTGGGTCACCGGGAATATGGAATAGGATTGGGATCAGGAATGGGATCAGGAATGGCATCAGGAGTGAGAATGGGAATGGGATTGGGAATGGATCCCTGGGATGGGGATTGGGATTGGGAATGGGATTGGGAATGGGATCAGGATTGGGTGGATACAGGGCAGGAACAGGGGAAGGAGTGGAGGAGAACGTTGGAGCAGATCCCACTGGGATCTCCCAATGATCCATGGAGATCCCCATCCCAAACTCCAAATCCCCATCCCAAAACCCTAAGCAGCGCTTGTTCCCTTTCCCGGCATTCCCGGATCCCGCATTCCCAGTGATCCCGGCATTCCCATTGTCCCGGCATTCCCATTGTCCCGGCATTCCCACTGTTCCTGGCATTCCTGGCGGTCCCACTGACCCCAGCATTCCTGTTGTTCCGGCATTCCTGGTGTTCCCGGCATTCCCATTGTCCCCCTGACCCCGGCATTCCCGTCATTCCCGCTGACCCCGGCATTCCCGTCATTCCTGCTGACTCCGGCATTCCCAGCATTCCTGCTGACCCTGGCATTCCCGGCATTCCCATTGTCCCGGCATTCCCGCTGTTCCCGGCATTCCCGTCATTCCCGCTGTTCCCGTCATTCCCGTCGTTCCCGCTGACCCCAGCATTCCCGCTGTTCCCGGTGTTCCCATTGTCCCGCTGACCCGAGCATTCCCGTCATTCCCGCTGTTCCCGTCATTCCCGTCGTTCCCGTTGACCCCAGCATTCCCGCTGACCCTGGCATTCCCGTCATTCCCGCTGTTCCCGTCATTCCCGTCGTTCCCGCTGACCCCGGCATTCCCGCTGACCCGGCATTCCCGTCGTTCCCGCTGTTCCCGGCATTCCCGTCGTTCCCGCTGACCCCGGCATTCCCGCTGACCCTGTTCGGCATTCCCCGCTGACCCCGCATTCCCCGCTGACCCCGTTCCTGTTCCGACCCCGGCATTCCCTGCCCGCGGTCCCCCAGCAGGTGAAGCGGAGGGCGCGCTGAGGCCCCCGGGCTGTTCTCGCAAACCAGCTGGGCCCCGCCGAAGCTGCTCAAGACCCGCAGCTCCAATGGCGCCCAGCGCTCCTGCGGTTGTCGGAGCACCGGCACCGGCACTGTCACCCTCACTGCCACCGTCACTGCCACCGCGGGGGTCACTGTCACCAGCGGGGTCACCATGGGGTCACCACGGGGTCACCCTCACTGTCACCATCGGGGGCACCGCGGGGACACCCTCACTGCCACCATCACTGTCACTGTCATCGCGGGGTCACGCTCACTGTCACCATCGGTGTCCCCAGGGTGTCACCCTCAGTGTCCTCACGGTGTCACCATCAGTGTCCTCACAGTGTCACCATCAGTGTCCCCACGGTGTCACCATCACTGTCCCCCCATGGTGCCACCAGCGCTGGGTGATGACCAAGCCCTGGGTTTGAAGCCACCAAGGTCCCACCAGTGCTGGGTGACACCGTTGGGTTGGAAGTCACCATGGTGCCACCAGGGTTGGGTGACACCTCTTGGGATTGAAGTCACCATGGTGCCACCAGCGCTGGGTGACGACCAAGCCCTGGGTTTGCAGCCACCAAGGTCCCACCAGGGTTGGGTGACACCGTTGGGTTTGCAGCCACCATGGTGCCACCAGGGTTGGGTGACACCTTTGGGTTTGAAGTCACCGTGGTGACTTCATGGTGCTGGGTGACACCATTGGGCTTGAAGCCACCATGGTCACTCTGGAGCTGTGTGACACCCACTGGGTGACACCTCTTGGGATTGAGGCCCCCAGGGTCACACCAGTGTTGGGTGACATCACTGGATGATAACTCCCAGGATTGAAGTCACCGTGGTGCCACCAGGGTTGGGTGACACCATTGGGTTTGAAGCCACCAAGGTCACCTCAGTGTTGGGTGACACCATTGGGTTTGCAGCCACCAAGGTCCCACCAGGGTTGGGTGACACCATTGGGTTTGAAGCCACCGTGGTGCCACCAGGGTTGGGTGACACCATTGGGTTTGAAGCCACCATGGTCACTTGAGTGTCGGGTGACACCTCTTGGGCTGAAGCCACCAAGGTCCCACCAGGGTTGGGTGACACCATTGGGTTTGCAGTCACCAAGGTCCCACTAGGGTTGGGTGACACCATTGGGATTGAAGTCACCAAGCACCAAGGTCCCACCAGCATTGGGTGACACCGTTGGGTTTGAAGCCACCGTGGTGCCACCAGGGTTGGGTGACACCCATTGGGTTGAAGCCACCAAGGTCCCACCAGGGTTGGGTGACACGTTTGGGTTTGAAGCCACCATGGTCACCTCAGTGTTGGGTGACACCATTGGGTTTGAAGCCACCATGGTCACTCTGGAGCTGTGTGACACCCATTGGGTGACACCCATTGGGTTTGAAGCCACCGTGGTCCCACCAGTGCTGGGTGACACCTTTGGCTTTGAAGCCACCAAGGTCCCACCAGCATTGGGTGACACCGTTGGGTTTGAAGCCACCGTGGTGCCACCAGGGTTGGGTGACACCTTTGGGTTTGAAGCCACCAAGGTCCCACCAGCATTGGGTGACACCATTGGGTTTGAAGCCACCAAGGTCCCACCAGCATTGGGTGACACCTTTGGGTTTGAAGCCACCGTGGTGCCACCAGGGTTGGGTGACACCATTGGGTTGAAGCCACCATGGTCACTTGAGTGTCGGGTGACACCTTTGGGTTGAAGCCACCATGGTCCCACCACCGTTGGGTGACACCTTTGGGTGACACCTTCAGGTTGAAGCCACCGTGGTGCCACCAGCGCTGGGTGACACCGTTGGGTTGAAGGTTTTGGGTTTTTTTGTTTGTTTGTTGCCTTTGGTTTTTTGGGTTTTTTTGTTTTGTTTTTTGGTTTTTTTTTTTTTGTTTTCTTGTTTTTATTTTCATTTTGGTTTGGGGTTTTTTTGTTTGTTTCTTTTTTTTCTTCCTTTGGTTTTGGTTTTTTTTTTTTTTTTTTTTGTTTTCTTGCTTTTATTTTTGTTTTGGGGTTTTTTGTTTCTTTTTTTATTTGTTTGTTTCTTTTTTCTGTTTTCTTTGTTTTTTTTGTTTTTATTTTTGTTTTGTTTTCTTTGGGATTTTTTTGTTTCCTTTGAGTTTTGTCTTTTTTTGTTTTCTTCTTTTTATTTTTCTTCTGGTTTTTTTTTGTTTCTTTCTTTATTTCTTTTCTTTGGTTTTTTTTTTTGTGTGTTTTCTTGTTTTTATTTTTGTTTTGTTTGGTCTTTTGTTTGGTTTTTTGTTTGTTTGTTTTCTTTGGTTTTTTTGTGGTTTTTTTTGTTTTCTTGTTTTTATTTTTGTTTTGGGTTTTTTTGTTTCTTTTTTTGGTTTGTTTCTTTTTTTATTTTCTTTTCTTTATTTTTTTTGTTTTTTCTTTTTATTTTGGTTTTGTTTTGTTTTGGATTTCTTTTTTTTCTTTTTTTTTTTTCCTTTGATTTTTTTCTTTCTTTTTTGTGTTTTTTTATTTTCACATTTTTATTTCTGTTTTGGGTTTTTTTTGTTTGTTTCTTTTTTTTGTTCGTTTCTCTTTTTGGTTTGTTTCCTTGGTTTTTTGCCTTTCTTTTTTTCTTTCTTTTTTATTTTTCTTTATTTTTTTCGGGTTTTTTTCTTTTTATTTTTTTTTTTTAATGGGTTTTTTTCTTTCTTTTTTATTCTTCTTTATATTTTTTCTTTTTTTTCTTTCTTTTTTTTTTTTCTTTATTTTTTTCGGTTTTTTTCTTTCTTTTTTTTTTTTCTTTTTTTTTGTTTTTTTTTCTTTTTTATTTTTCTTTTTTTTTTCGTTTTTTTTCTTTTTTTTTTTTTTTCTTTATTTTTCGGGTTTTCTTTTTTTATTTTTCTTTTGTTTTTTTGTTTGTTTTCTTTCTTTTTTTTTTTTTTTTTTTTTTTTTTTTTTTTTTTTTTCTTTTTTTTTTTTTCTTTTTTTTTTTTTTTTTTTTTTTTTTTTTTTTTTTTTTTTTTCTTTCTTTTTTATTTTTCTTTTTTTTTTTATTTGCATTTTTCCTTTTTTTTTTATTTTTCTTTTTTTTTTCCTTTTTTTTTTTTTTTCTTTTCTTTTTTTATTTTTTTTTTTTTTTTTTTTTTTTTTTTTTTTTTTTTTTTTTTTTTTTTTTTTTTTTTTTTTTTTTTTTTATTTTTCTTTTTTTTTTTTTTTTTTTTTTTTTTTTTTTTTTTTTTTTTTTTTTATTTTTCTTTTTTTTTTCCAGTTTTTCTGTCTTTTTTTTATTTTTTTTTTTTTTTTATTTTCCTTTTTTTTTTCCTTTTTTTTTTTTTTTTTCTTCTTTATTTTTCTTTATTTTTTTTCTTTCTTTTTTATTTTCCCCTTTTTTTAAAATTCTATTTTATTTTATTTTATTTTATTTTATGTTATTTTACTTTATTTTATTTTATTTTATTTTATTTATTTGATTAATTTTTTTTCTATTTTTTATCATTTCATTCCCCATCTCCCCCTCCCCGCCGTGCCCGCGCAGGTGCAGCAGGTGCAGGTGTTCGCCGACGTGCAGTGCACCGTCAACCTGGTGGGCGATGCGTTACCTGAAAGCCGCCGCCCCGCCCGCCGCCCATGCCGCCATGCCCCAAACGCCCGGCGCCCCGAACCCGCCTCCGACCGCCGCCCCGGCGCCGGGCAAGAGCCTCCTGCAGCAGCTGCTCACCGAATAAAATCCCGGAACGTTGGGAATTACGCCCAAAAAACACCCCAGAAAAAGTCGGGGCGGGAAGGACGAACGTTGGGAATGAACCCAAAAAAAATCCCAAACTCGGGGCGGGAAGGACGAACGTTGGGAATGAACCCAAAAAAAATCCCAAAACGTGGGGCAGGAATAACGGGAATTCCACCCAAAAAAACTCGGGGCGGGAAGAACGTTGGGAATGAACCCAAAAAAAACCCCAAACTCGGGGAGGGAATAACGGGAATTCCACCCAAAAAAACCCCAAAACTTGGGGTGGGAAGGATGAATGTTGGGAATGAACCCAAAAAAAACCCCAAAACTTGGGGCAGGAATAACGAGAATTCCACCCAAAAAAAGTTGGGGAAGGACGAACGTTGGGAATTCCACCCAAAAAACTTGGGGTGGGAAGGATGTTGGGAATTCCACCCAAGAAAATCCCAAAAAAGTTGGGTCAGGAAGAACGTTGGGAATTCCACCCAAAAAACCCCAAAACTTGGGGTGGGAAGGACGTTGGGAGTTCCACCCAAAAAAAACCCCAAAACTTGGGGCAGGAATAACGAGAATTCCACCCTAAAAAAAGTTCGGGACGGGAAGGACGTTGGGAATTCCACCCAAAAAATCCCAAAAACACTCGGGGCGGGAAGGAAGAATGTTGGGAATTCCAAAAACCCCAAAACAGGGAAGGAAAAAAATTCCAAAAAAGGGAGGGAAGGAATAATGTTGGGAATTCCACCCAAAAAACTCGGGGCAGGTAGAATGTTGGGAATTTAACCAAAAAAAAACCGTGGGGCAGGAAGAACGTTGGGAATTCCACCCAAAAAAAGTTGGGGAAGGAAGAACATCCGGAATTGAACCCAAAAAAATCCCCAAAAACTTCGGGGCAGGAAGAATGTTGGGAATTCCACCCAAAAAATCCCAAAACTTGGGGCAGGAATAACGGGAATTCCACCCAAAAAAAGTTGGGACAGGAAGAACGTTGGGAATTCCACCCAAAAAAAGTTGGGACGGGAAGAACGTTGGGAATTCCACCCAAAAAAAAAAAAAAAAAAGTTGGGTCAGGAAGAACGTTGGGAATTGAACCCAAAAAAGTCCCAAAAACTTGGGGTGGGAAGGACGTTGGCAGTTCCACCCAAAAAAACCCAAAACTTGGGGTGGGAAGGACGTTGGGAATTCCACCCAAAAAAAACCCCAAAACATGGGGCAGGAATAACGGGAATTCCACCCTAAAAAACTCGGGGCGGGAAGGACGTTGGGAATTCCACCCAAACAAATCCCAAAAATACTGTTCAATTCCACCCAAAAAACTGAAGAATGTTGGGAATTCCACCCAAAAATACCCCAAAACTTGGGGAAGGAATAATGTTGAGAATTCCACCCAAAAAACTCGGGGCAGGTAGAATGTTGGGAATTTAACCCAAAAAAATCCCAAAACCGTGGGGCAGGAAGAACGTTAGGAATTCCACCCAAAAAAAGTTGGGGAAGGAAGAACATCCGTAATTGAACCCAAAAAATTCCCCCAAAAAACTTGGGGTAGGAAGAATGTTGGGAATTCCACCCAAAAAAATCCCAAAACTTGGGGCAGGAATAACAGGAATTCCATCCAAAAAAAGTTGGGACGGGAAGAACGTTGGGAATTCCACCCAAAAAACTTGGGGTGGGAAGGATGTTGGGAATTCCACCCAAGAAAATCCCAAAAAAAGTTGGGTCAGGAAGAACGTTGGGAATTGAACCCAAAAAAGTCCCAAAACTTGGGGTGGGAAGGACGTTGGCAGTTCCACCCAAAAAAACCCAAAACTTGGGGTGGGAAGGACGTTGGGAATTCCACCCAAAAAAAACCCCAAAACTTGGTGCAGGAATAACAGGAATTCCACCCTAAAAAACTCGGGGCGGGAAGGACATTGGGAATTCCACCCAAACAAATCCCAAAAACACTCGGGGCGGGAAGGAAGAATGTTGGGAATTCCACCCAAAAAAACCCCAAAACTTGGGGAAGGAATAATGTTGGGAATTCCACCCAAAACCGTGGGGCAGGAAGAACGTTGGGAATTCCACCCAAAAAACTTGGGACGCAGAGAATGTTGGGAATTGAACCAAAAAAAAACTCGGGGCAGGAAGAACGTTGGGAATTCCATCCAGAAAAAGTTGGGGAAGGAAGAACATCCGGAATTGAACCCAAAAAAATCCCCCAAAAAACTTGGGGTAGGAAGAATGTTAGAATTCCACCAAAAAAATCCCAAAACTTG